>NC_084617.1:36660158-36727658 GCF_033978795.1 Nerophis ophidion
CTCTTTTTTTGTCTTGGGAGATGGACAGGCCGCGATCGCCGCTGTTTTGTCCACCTGCGGCCGCACCTGCCCCCCCCCCCCCCCAAGTGGTACCCCAGATACTGTACCTCCCTCCAGCCAACTGCGCTCTTCGCCGGGTTGGCAGTGAGCCCCGCCCGCCTCAGGGACTCGAGCACCGCCCCGACCCGCCGCATGTGCTGTTACCAGCTGCTACTCTGGATGATTACGTCATCCAAGTAGGCAGGCGTGTATGCAGCGTAGGGCCGCAGCACCCGGTCCATGAGACGCTGGAACGTGGCAGGCGCACCGAACAAGCCGAACGGAAGTGTCACAAATTGGTACAAAACGTCCGGAGTGGAGAATGCCGTTTTTTCCCGGGACTCTGGTGACAAGGGAATCTGCCAGTAGCCCCTGGTTAAATCCAGTGTGGTGAAAAAATTAGCAGTGCCCAACCGATCTAGGAGCTCGTCGACCCGAGGCATTGGGAATGCGTCAAAACGTTACTGATCGTTCACCCTGCGGTAATCTACACAGAAACGCACGGTCCCGTCCTTCTTCCCCACCAAAACAATGGGACTGCACCATGCGCTGTGAGATTCTTCTATCACCCCCATTTCAAGCATTTTTTAAAATTCCTCTCGCACAACTTTACGCTTGTGTTCGGGAAGCCTATATGGCCGAGACCGCACCGTAATCCCCAGGCTGGTCTCTATGTGATGTCGGATGAGATTCGTGCGACCGGGCTGTGATTAGAACACGTCAGCAAAGCGCCGCTGCAACTCAGCTACCTCCGCTCGCTGGGCCAATGTGAGCTGGTTGTCAAAGGAAAGCGGTGGGGTTGGTCCAGAGTGCGGGACCTCTGGTCCCAACTCCTCTTCCTCCTTCACCACCGTCGCCATGGAAACAGGCTCCGCCTGTCTCCATGCCTTCAGTAGATTGATATGGTAAAGATGCGTGTCTCCACGACGGTCCGAGCGCCGAACCTCATAATCTACATCACTCACTTGCCGCGTGACCTCAAAGGGTCCTTGCCACTTTGCAAGTAATTTAGAGCTTGAAGTTGGAAGTAATACAAGGACTTTACCTCCCGGTGTAAATTCACGCAGTTGGGTTCCCCGGTTATACGTGCGCTAGAGACACTTTTGAGCACGGAGCAAATTGTCGCGTGACAAGTGCCCCACCTGGTGGAGTTTTGCTCGCATGTCAAGGACGTATTGTATTTCATTTTTGCTGGAGCTTGGACCCGCCTCCCAGCTTTCTTTAATGACGTCCAAGACTCGGTGAGGCCTCCGGCCATACAATAACTCAAACGGTGCAAAACCAAGCGAGGCCTGGGGTACCTCCCGCATCGCAAACATGAGGGGATCCAACCATTTATCCCAATTTTGTTTGTCCTCGTGCATAAACTTACGGATCATTGTTTTCAGCGTTTTATTCAACCGCTCCACCAGCCCATCAGTTTGCGGATGATACACGCTGGTGCGGATCGCTTTTATCCCCACTAATCCGTACAGTTCCTTTATTGTGCGTGACATAAAGGACGTGTCCTGGTCAGTTAGGATCTCTTTCGGGATCCCAACTCGGGAGATAATTTGAAACAGTGCTTGTGCAACACTTTTGGCGGAGATGGAGCGCAAAGGCACTGCTTCGGGATACCATGTTGCATAATCCACTAGGACTAACACAAAGCGGTATCCCCGTGTACTCGGGTGAAATGGTCCGATGACGTCCATGCCAATTCTTTCGAATGGAACCTCTATGAGCGGCAATGGGCGTAACGGTGCCTGTGGGGTGGCCGCTGGATTCACCAGCTGGCAGTCCGGGCAAGCGGCGCATATCCGCCCGGAGGCCTGGCCAATAGAATCGGACCATGACCCGATTAAGTGTTTTGTCATATCCTAAATTTCCAGCCATTGGGTTAACGTGCGCCGCCTGGAAAATCATTTCCCGGTGTCGTTTTGGCACCAACAACTAAGTGCATTCTTCCCCTGTTTGTGTGTCACGGCACACTCGGTAAAGTCTATCCCTAATTATTGAAAAATGTGGGAATAGCCGCGTTTTCCCCGGGCGCACCAGCTGACCGTCAATAAAATCGACCTGGTCCCAGGCCTCGCGCAAGGTTTCATCACGGGACTGCTCGAGGGGAAAGTCCTCCGTAGGTGACCATCGAGGAGCCGGGGGGGCCTCTTGCGAAGCCCCCGCCGGTTCCCGCTCGGCACTCCCGGATGAAGCCGCGTCGCCACTAAGAACAGCGCGGATACTCCCCTCTCCTACTGTCCGTGAACACACCCCCACACATTGTGCCAATAATTTATTAAATCCCGGCCAATTCGTGGCCAAAATTACGGGGTGCGAGAGGTGCGTACTTACGGTTACCTCAACTCTATGTCTTTGCTTGCCATATGCAATTTCCACTGGTACAATAGGATATTCGTGCACATCCCCATGAATACACCTAATTTTCACCCGTGTTGCATGCCTCAAGACTCCGAGTCGAACCAGGTTTTGGTGGATCAGAGCCTGCTTACACCCTGAATCCACCATAGCCCGGTATGTACTCCGTTGTACCCTTACCGGGACGTAGTACGTCTCTCCTGGATTGGGGGCGGGTACTGGAGGTCCGGCAACCCGCATCACCTGCCCCACCTCCATCATGGAGCATTCCCGGCGCACGTGACCGGGCTGTCCGCACCCCCAGCACACCGGCCCTGGCATTTGAGGTGCTCTCTTTGAGGGAAGCCCTCTATATGCAGCGCTGGTACCCTGCAACACGCAATCAACATATTTAAAATATCCCCGTGTACCCCCCTTGTCGTGCGTGTGTGTGTGTGTGTGTGGGTGCGTGTGTGTATGTGGATTTTTCCGTGTCCGTGTGGGAAACCTGCTCCTCGTGACCAGGGGACTTGGTTCTCTCCGACCCCCCCCCATCTTGGGGCGAGTCGGCGGCGGGGCGTGACGGTAGGTCCTGCAGCCGGCTTCGGGGTCGCCTCCCGCTGCACCGCCAGGTGTTCCTCCGCCAATTTTCCCGCCGTTTTCACATCAGGGGGGCTGTGGTACCTCACCCACGCTGAGGTTCTGCTTGGGATGGCGTCCAACAGTTGCTCCAAAATGATGGCCTCCAGCATCCCCGGATCATGCCCGTTGGGCTGGAGCCACCTGGTCGCGGCGTCCCTCAGCCGGTAAGCGAACACGAAAGGGCGGTCATCCGGCTCCAGCCTCATGGCCCTAAACCTCCTCCGATGGTCCTCGGTGCTGCTGCCGACCCGATCCAGAATGGCGTGCCGGAGGTTGACATACTGCAGGCGGGCGGCTGCCGGGAGACTCAACCTCAAGTGGAGTTGGTGCCGACATCCCTTCCGGGTTCTTTTAGTTGGGCGCCACTGTAGAAATCTCCGTCCCGGCTTCTCGCTGCTTCACGGGAAACACCACCCTTTGGCAGAGTAGTTTACAACACTTTTAATATTTCTTTACACTTTCAATGTTCATGAGTCTTTTCAGTTTTTCATCAGCTCACTACGTCACCATATTCGCCTTTCGGCGTCAATCCCCAACAGGGCCAGAGCATTTCCCTCTTGCTCTCTCGTGTCTGGCATTCACACTCTCTGTGCCCGCCCCGCTCATGGTCTCCAACCTTGCTGATAAAGGGAACAGGTGATTAGATAACTCGTCCCAGCTGAGGTATCCGCTCACCTGATTGCTGCTTCATGACCGGCTGCTGCACATGCCCCGCTCACAGGGGACGCGTATATATATATATATATATATATATATATATATATATATATATATATATATATATATACATATATATATAATATATATATATGTAGAAAAAAGATGGATGGATGAATAGATGGATATATATATATATATTAGGGCTGGGCGTTAATCGCACTATTTCTCAGATTAATCGCGATTAACTGCATTGTATACGCAAAGCCCAATAATGAATTCAAAAGTAGTGTGTAGTGCACCTTTATTGGAATATTCTCCCACATGAACAAAAGCGCCAAAACATTTGTTGTGCAAACACAATTTAAATCAGTCCATGTTAAACAGTAGCAGTTAAATAGCATATTTTATGAAAATCAACTCAAAAAATGTAAATACAAACATTTAAGCTGATTGCCACTGCCAGGGTATTTAAGTTATCCTGTTTGTTATGGAAAATAAATATAATCTACATACAAATCTCTGAGCCACAATCATAACATCTGAACAGGCAATTTCTGAGGTAACAGCAGAAAAAATTTTTTTATCAGGGATCTTATGTTTAAAAAACCTATATCATAGGTAGTGGGCTGTTTTAGGGAATTTTTGATCAAATTATCCGTAGTAGCAATATTAATAATGTTGTGTTTATTCTGCGTAGTGCACTTAAAATAATTAAGACCATATCTAGGAATTGATATGATGGGAATTTTCCGATTGTTTGCTTGGTGCTTTGATAAACTGAACACATCATATACATGGTACTATATTGTGATGTTATGAGCCAGGGGAAAAAATAACTACCCTACCAAGCATGCAACAGGAGTGACGAGCATGCGCGGTAGCCCGGTATAGGTTGTGTCGCCATAACGGCATCTTGTATGTTGTGATATGCACGCTCTGAAAGCAAACATTAAGAACTCAGCCAACACGCCTCGTCTGCATTATTCATAAATAGACAGACAACACATATACTCCAGTTTGAAGAGTTTCTTGAAGTGGATCATATTAGTACATTGTTTGATTGCTTTGCTTAATCCATTCCATAATTTAATTCCACATACTGATATACTGAAGGTCTTAAGTGTTGTACGTGCATACAAATGTTTTAAATTACATTTTTCTCTAAGATTATATTTCTCTTCTTTTGTTGAGAAGAATTGTTGTATATTCTTGGGAAGCAGGTTATAGTTTGCTTTGTGTATAATCTTAGCTGTTTGCAATTCCACTATGTCGTGGAATTTCAGTATCTTTGATTCAATAAATAAAGGGTTTGTATGTTCTCTATATCCAACATTATGTATTATTCTAACTGATCTTTTTTGTAACACTGTTAGTGAATGAAGTGTTCTTTTGTAATTACTCCCCCATATTTCTACTCAGATATGGTAACACTAGTGAGCAGTAGAGAATATAAAGTGATTTTTGGTCTAGAACATGTTTGGCATTATTCATTATTGATGTATTTCTTGCAACTTTATGTTGTATATTTTGTACATGAGATTTCCAGTTCAATTTATCATCAATCATTATACCTAGAAATTTGGTTTCATTTACTCTTTCAATTTCTATTCCGTCTATCTGTATTTGTGTTTGACTTTCTTTTCTACTGTTACCAAATAGCATTATTTTAGTTTTACTGAGATTCAATGATAGTCTGTTTTTGTCAAACCATTTTTTTAATTTGTTAATTTCTTCTGTTATTATTTGTATTATCTTCTGTGTTCTCTCCTGAACAAAACACTGATGTATTATCCGCAAATAATACTAACTTTAAATCTCTTGTAACTTTACAAATGTAATTTGTAAAGTATATGTACATATGTACAGTATATGTACATATATATATATATATATATATATATATATATATATATATATATATATATATATATATATATACACATATGTACATGTACAGCATATGTATATACATCAATGTATGTACATACGATACAACTGTCTCTTGGCTTTTTTAATGCATTGAATTGCAAGAATACATTTGAGTGTCCCACACCAGGCGGGTTAGAACGGACTCGGGGGTTGTTTACCCCAACCATAACTATAGCTAGTTGTTTCTAAATGTCCACAAGGTCTGAATTTGACCCTGGAGGAGATCGGGAAGGTCTTTAACAACCCTAAATGATCACACTGATAAATGGGTCCTAAATGAACCCATAAAAGGCCCCGCCCCCGGACTATTAGCGTGCATTTCGAACCTTTTGGAGCACTGGGACTTTTAGGGATTAGCCCCTAATGGGACTTTGACATAGCCTACAGAAAAACAACCTTTGGCCAAACAGTTCTGTCGGTCCAAGCTTTCCCAAATCACTAAAGAATGTATCACTTTATGCACTTTTTAAAATCATCTTAATTCTGTTCTTCAAAGTACCCAGTAATGTTGATACTTCGATTATTTTAGTAGTTTTTTTGTGCCTCATGTTTTTAAAGGCTTACTGAAACCCACTACTACCGACCACGCAGTCTGATCTTGTGTTGCAATCTTAACATTGCAACACATGCCAATACGGCCTTTATAGTTTACTAAAATGCAATTTTAAATTTCGCGCGATGTATCCTGTTGAAAACGCCGCGGTATGATGACGCGTGCGTTTGACGTCACCGGTTGTAGCGGGCATTTTTTTCCAGCCCGATCCAAGCTTTAAGTAGTCCGCTTTAATCGCATAATTACACAGTATTCTGGACATCTGTGTTGCGGAATCTTTTGGAATTTGTTCAATTAATAATGGAGAAGTCGAAGTAGAAAGATGGAGGTAGGAACACAAACACAACCGGTGTTTTCTTGTTTAAAATTCCCGAAGGTGAAGCTTAACTATGGAACAGAGTGGTCAAGCAAACATGGTTTCCGACCACATGTCAACCGGCAGGTTTCGGTGAGAAAATTGTGGTAATAAATTGTCTCTTACCGTAGACATGAGCGGAGCTTGCGTCCTCCTGCAGCTGCGTGGCTTCCCTCAGAGACACTGGCGGTCACCACACCTGTGGCCACACCCCTCCGACTTTCAGGTACAATACAATCTCACTAAAACACTAGTAACACAATAAGCAGATAAGGGATTTCCCAGAATGATCCTAGTAAATGTGTCTAATAACATCTGAATCGCTCCCACTGCCCACGCTTTTTTTTTTTTCTAGTCCTTCACTCTCACTATCCTCATCCACGAATCTTTCATTCGCGCTCAAATTAATGGGGAAATTGTTGCTTTCTCGGTCCGAATCGCTCTAGCTGCTGGTGGCTATGATTGTAAACATTGTGAGGATGTGAGGAGCTCTACAACCCGTGTCATCACACGCAAATCATCTGCTACTTCTGGTACAGGCAAGGCTTTTTTATTAGCGACCAAAAGTTGCAAACTTTATCGTCGATGTTCTCTACTAAATCCTTTCACCAAAAATATGGCAATATCGCGAAATTATCAAGTATGACACATAGAATGGACCTGCTATCCCCGTTTGAATAAGAAAATCTCATTTCAATGGGCCTTTAAACTTGAAAGTGTCACATTGTCCTGTGTTGATAAGGTGGTTTCTGTCAAACAGAAACACTATTACATGTTATATAAACTGTCGAGTTACTTAATTAATACGCGAGTCCAGCTGTACTTTGTAACGTGGATACATTTATTATAGCCCAGTCACACATGTGTCCTCTCTCTAGCTCACTCCCACTGTGTCTCCCGCTCCGTCGCACACTCGTGACGTCATAGCCTGTCGACTCTGTAGTTCTCTCATAATACAATCACACCACATCTCCCCTTTCTAGAATCAATGGGTAGACTGCCATTGATTCAACAGACCTTGAGGATTATTCTGCCTCGTGGTTGGAAGGTCTGCTCCTATATGGGCCTGTACCAAACAATCAAACACACACACATATTTTACCCTTAGAACAATCCACTTCAATAGAAATACTCAGACATCCATCCTATACTAATCCTGTACTGTCCTTAACCTAAGCCCTGCAACTGACTTGAACATTTACAATACAATAAAACATATCCAAAACGCTCCAATTACACTTTTTTTTTTTTTCACATACAGTAACATTCTTTTTTTTTTTCATTAGAGTCTCTGTAATGTCTCTAGGAAACAAAATTATAGGTCCAACCTAGTTGGTCTTACCACAGCCCTCCCGGACCTGGTTCTAGGAGTAGGAGTAGATGGAGGTTCTGGAACACTCTGCTGCGATGTTTCTGCTGTAGGTTGTTCCGGAACACCCCCTAGGAACGGCTCTGCTGTACCACGGCCACTCTGCTCCGGCGAGGATCCCATAGGGATGAGATGACGACGGTTCCGTCTGATGGTCCCCTTGGGTCCTTCCACTAGATACGATCGTGGAGTGGTGTGATGTCCAATGATAGCTCCTGCGTTCTTTTGGTCCTTGATCCACACGTCCTGTCCCGGATTCAGTCTGTCAAGGTTCATTGCACGATGCCGCAGGTTGTAGCGTTGTGCATCTTTTGTCCTCTTCTCCCCTTCTTTCAACCTAACAGCTTCGCTATCTGGAAGGGCAGGATTTAGTAAAGCAGGAAGGATAGGCACTGTTGTGCGGAGTCTCCTCCCCATGAGAAGCTGCGCTGGACTATACCCGTTGTCG
This sequence comes from Nerophis ophidion, assembly GCF_033978795.1. Classification (NCBI taxonomy): domain Eukaryota; kingdom Metazoa; phylum Chordata; class Actinopteri; order Syngnathiformes; family Syngnathidae; genus Nerophis; species Nerophis ophidion. Next base: position 36,668,488 of record NC_084617.1, read on the forward strand.
AGAGGGGTAGCCCTGTAAGCGAGCAAAGCAAGATAGGGGTTGTCTGCTTTCTTTAGGAGACCTTTCACCGTCTGTACTGCACGTTCAGCTTCAGCGTTACCTTGAGGATATCTTGGGCTACTGGTAACGTGACGGAATCCATAAGACTCTGCGAACTCAGCGAAGCCTGCTCCGGAGAACTGGGGCCCTCCATCCAAAACGAGAAGATCAGGGATTCCATCCATCCATCCATTTTCTACCGCGTATTCCCTTTCGGGGTCGCGTGGGGCGCTGGCGCCTATCTCAGCTACAATCGGGCGGAAGGCAGGGTACACCCATGATGTGCATAAATGGATTTTAGGTGTTGGATTACATCGTTTGACTTTGTGGAGGTCAGCAAAGCAATCTCCACGTACCTTGACATGTAGTCCACTACCAGCAGGTAGGTCTTGGTACCGAGCATGAATAGATCCGCTCCTAACTTCTCCCATGGTCGCCCCGGGTATGGTGACGGCATCAGAGGCTCCCTGTGGTTCTGTCTCTCCTTACAGCATGTTCGGCAGTTGAGAACCAATTCATTTAGCTGCTGGCTCAGCCCGGGCCACCATACTGACTGTCGTACCCGATGTCTACACTTCACCACGCCTTGGTGTCCTTCATGCAATTTGGCGAGTACACCATTCCTCATTGTAGAAGGGATGACAAGCCTGTGTCCCTTCAGCAAGACACCATCTTGAACTGTGAGGAACGCCTGCTCTGCCCTGTACAGCCTGAGTGCTGGTTCTTTGGAACCGTGTGCTGGCCAGCCTTCGGCACACAGCTGCATCACCTGTGCACACACACTGTCTCTCTGCAGCTGCTCTCTCAGCTCCTCCAGGTAGTCAGCACTTGCAGGTAAGTTTTCCAGTACCATGTCCACATATATATTGGTTTCTTCAAACAGCTCTTTGTCCGCTGCTGTCCTCTCTCTCTTAACAGGAGCTCGTGACAATGTATCAGCTGTCCACAGACACTTCCCTGGCACATGAGAGATAGAGTACGAATAGCGCATCAGACGCATTCTGAAGCGTTGGATCCGTGGAGGTAGAGCATCCAGTGCTTGAGACCCCAGAAGACTCAGGAGAGGCTTGTGGTCCGTCTCCATCTGGAAATGTTTCCCGATGAGAAAGTTGCGAAACCTCTCACAGGCCCAGGTCAGTCCCAAAGCTTCTTTCTCTACTTGCGCGTATCTTTGCTCTGTTGGTGTGAGACCGCGACATGTAGGCCACTGGCCTCCACTCTCCGTCCCATTTTTGTAGCAGGACGCCTCCCAACCCGTATGACGATGCGTCTGCTGATACTTTGCACTCTCTGTTGGGATCATACATGGCTAGCACTGGTGTAGACGTCAGTGCATCCTTTAGATCCTGGAAGGCCCTTGCCTGATCGACTCCCCACACCCAGCAGTTCTTTTTCGACAGGAGATCTCGCAGGGGCTTGTCTCTCTCAGCCAGCTGCGGCACAAACTTCCCAAGTTGATTAATCATTCCAAGAAAACTTCTTAACTCAGTCACAGTTGTTGGCTCCTGCATCCTTCTCACAGCTTCTGTTTTGCTTGGGTCTGGGCTGATGCCACTGGTGGAGAGCACGTGGCCTAGAAAGGTCACCTCTGACTTTGACAGGTCACACTTATCAACATTCAAAGGGATGCCTGCCTTTTGGATCTTTTCTAGTGTGGCATGCAGGCGAGCATCATGCTCTTTTTGTGTTCGGCCCCACACTAGCACGTCATCCATGTGGCAAAAAACACCCTCAAGCCCTTCTGTGACTTCTGTCACCATCCGGTTCTGAAAATGTTCGGGGGCGGATGCTATGCCAAACGGTAGCCGCCTGAAGTAATAGCGCCCGAAGGGTGTAATGAATGTTGTCAGTTTTGCTGAATCTGCAGTTAGAGGAATTTGCCAAAACCCCATGTTTGCATCCAGCTTACTAAAAAATTTGGCTCCAGCCAGCATTCCTAGTGTTTCCTCCACTGATGGCAGAATGAACTTTTCCCTACACACTGACTCATTGAGTTTTGTGAGATCGACACATATGCGTACAGCACCTGTCTTCTTTGGCACCACCACTATGCCAGCGCACCAGTCTATTGGCTCCTCAATTCTACTTATCACCCCGAGTTGTTCCATGCGGGACAGTTCCTGCTTGACTTTGTCCATTAAAGGCAATGGAATCCTCCTTGGTGTCTTAAGTGAGAATGGTTCCGCCCCTGGACTCAGCTTGATGGCATATGGCTGCCGCACTTCTCCGAGCCCGGTGCATAATTTTGGGTAGTGCTCCTTTAATGTTTCCATAGTAACGCTGTCTAGGCGTGCTACAAGCCCCAGCCGACAGCTCACAGATCTTGACGTCATAGCCTGTCGACTCTGTAGTTCTCTCATAATACAATCACACCACATAAACCACAAGGAAAATCATATGACCCCTTTAAGTCGACATATTTTCGAGTAAAACAAGGCTCCCAATGATTATTATTTTCAACATATTACAACTCCATCCATCCATACATTTCTTCCGCTTATCCGAGCTTGGGTCGTGGGGGCGGCAGCCTAAGCAGAGAAACCCAGACTTTCCTCTCCTCAGCCATTTTGTCAAGTTCCTCCTGGGCGGATCCCAAGGCGTTTCCAGGCCAAAATAATAGTTTATGAAAAGGTTGATCGATTGTAGTTTATGAACAGGTTGATGAATACCTTGCTACTAATAAACAAATGTACAAATTACAATCCGGCTTCAGAACTAACCACTCCACTGACACATGCCTTCTCTATCTGACCGACCACATCAAACATGAGGTGGACGCGGGCAAATACTGCAGCATGGTCATGCTGGACATTCAGAAGGCGTTTGACACCGTTAACCACGCTATACTGTTGAATAAGCTCAGAGCACTCAGATTCGATAAAACCTCATCCAGCTGGAAGCAATCTTACTTGGAGGGGAGGAAACAGGTGGTAGAGGAGAACAGCACCGTGTCCCCTCCCCTCTCAGTAAGCTGTGGAGTCCCCCAAGGCACTATACTAGGACCTTTGCTGTTCCTAATATACGTGAATGACATGCCATCAGCATGCGACTGTGAATTGTTCCTGTTTGCGGATGACTCGGCCCTGCTGGTATCCGGCAAGGACAAGTCACAGGTGGAACAAATCCTCAGAGCTGAACTCCTTATTATTTGCACCTGGCTCGCTGACAACAAGCTATCCATACACTTAGGTAAAGCGGAATCCATCCTATTTGGGTCCCATATCAACCTTAAGAAAGTCAAAGACTTCACTATAAAAGTGAGTGACATTGTTATCACCAGGAAGGATGAGATCACCTACCTAGGTTCCATTCTAGAGGCTAATCTTTCCTGTGATGAAATGGCCACCAAGGTAATAAAAAGGTCAACCAAAGAACGAGATTCCTCTACAGAATATCCTCTCTGGTCGACAAAAGCACCTTGAAGATTCTAGGGGGAACTCTCATTCAACCCTTTTCTGATTACGCTTGCACCTCCTGGTACCCCAGCACCTCCAAAACCCTCAAATCTAGACTCCAAACTTCTGAAAACAAGCTAGTCCGGTTACTTTTAAACCTCCACACCAGATCACACCTCACTCCAACCCACTTCTCCAACGTGGGCTTGCTCAGGGTGGAGTACAGAGTAAAAAAAACTTGCACTGAACCTAGTCTATAAAATCCGCTACACCTCCCTGATACCGAAGTACATGTCAAACTACTTCCTTAACGTAAATGACCGCCATAACCACAACACCAGGGGGAGCTCCACAAACCACGTTAAACCCAGATTCCGATCTAACAAAAGTCTTAACTCATTCTCCTTCTATGCCACATCAATGTGGAATGCACTCCCAACAGGTGTAAAAGTAAGTGCATCTCTATCCTCCTTCAAAACTGCTCTAAAACAACACCTCCAGGCAACTTCAACCCTTTACTTATACCCTCCTCCATTCACATCCCATCTCCCCGAATTATAAATAACCTAATGTTAATAATCAAATGTACTTCTAATGTATATACTTGTTCTTATGCTATCTGAACTCACTATGTTCTCTGCTGGCTGTACATATCCTACTAAGTCAGTCCTACACTGTTTCAATGTCTATTTCTCTGTTGATGCAATTGTTGATGACTGAATCCAATCCAATCCAATCCACTTTATTTATATAGCACATTTAAACAACAATAAAGTTTCCAAAGTGCTGCACAGCCATGTTAAAAACAATATTATGCTCCACCAATGACTGAATAAAACAAAAAATGAATAAAAATAAAACCAATAAAAACAATATAAAAACAAATATGACTAAAAACTATTTTAAAAGGTAAAATCAATTAAAACAGTAAAGTAAAAATCAAAGTGTATAAAAAACACAGAGGACAACAGAGGACAGAGGACCACACAACTCACGTAGTGTTAAAAGCCAAAGAATAAAAGTGGGTCTTAAGACAAGACTTAAAACACTCCACTGTGGAAGCAGTTTGAACATGGAGCGGCAGAGTGTTCCAGAGTTTAGGGCCGACCACAGAGAAGGCCCTGTCTCCCCTAGTCTTAAGTCTGGTCTTGGGCACCACGAGCTGGAGCTGGCTCTCGGACCTCAGAGCGCGCGCAGGGATGTAAATTTGGATGAGGTCCGAGATATATTGAGGTGCCAGTCCATGTAAAGATTTAAAAACAAACAGCAATGTTTTAAATTCAAATCTAAAATGAACAGGGAGCCAGTGCAAACTCTGAAGAATTGGGGTTATATGCTGGCGTTTCCTGGCCCCTGTTAAAAGTCGTGCTGCCGCGTTCTGGACTAACTGCAACCGGGAGAGAGCTTTTTGGCTAATGCCAGCATAAAGTGCATTGCAGTAGTCCAGGCGACTTGAAATAAAAGCATGCACGACTTGTTCAAAAAGGTTAAAAGATAAAAACGGTTTAACCTTTACTAAAAGACGAAGGTGATAAAAACACGATTTTAAAACGCCATTGACTTGTTTGTCTAGTTTAAAATCGCTGTCTATAGTGACGCCAAGGCTGGTGACTTTGGGACGCACATAATTTTGCAATGGTCCCAAGTCAGTAAGGGCCGGACCAAAAACTAAAATTTCCGTTTTTCTCTCATTCATTATTAAAAAATTCTGGGCTAACCAAGCCTTGACGTCACATAGACAGTTAAGAAGGGGTGTAAGGGGGCTGTGGCTTTTTGAAATCGGCATATAAATTTGGCAGTCATCTGCATAAAAGTGATAAAACACTCCATGTTTCTTAAAAATATCTCCAAGAGGGAGGAGATAAAGAGCGAACAGGATGGGGCCTAAAATAGATCCTTGGGGGACACCACAGTAAAGCGGGGCAGAAGAGGGGGTGGCATCCCCCAGCCTGACAGAGAAGGACCTCTCAGACAGGTAAGATCAGGTAAGATCCAGTCCCCCTGACACCCACACAGTCTCTCAGGCGGTCTAAAAGAATTGTGTGGTCGACTGTGTCAAAGGCAGATGTAAGATCTAAAAGCACTAAAATGGCAGAGCTGCCAGAATCAGACATTAAAAGCAAGTAATTAAAAAGCTTTAAAAGTGCAGATTCAGTACTGTGCAAAGCTTTGTATCCAGACTGAAATGGATCTAAAGTGCTATTTTCATCTAAAAAAGGCTGCAGTTGTGCCAGAACACATTTCTCCAAAATCTTTGACACAAAAGGTAATTTGGAAATGGGCCGATAATTTGACAAACTTGTCGGATCAAGACCTGTTTTTTTAATCAAAGGCTCAACAACAGCTCTTTTACAAAAGGAGGGGACACAGCCAGAAATCAAGCTGCTGTTGATAATGTTCCTAACAGACGAATCAATAGTATCTCAGATTTCTTTTAAAAAGCGAGGGGGGACTGGGTCTGTGGAACATGATGAGGGTTTTAGCTTGCCGACTATTCCTGTAAGTTCAGGCATGGACACAGGCTCAAAGTGACAGAACACAGTCGAGCACTGAGTGGCCACATTAAAACTTAATGGAAAACGAGAAAGATTTGCCCGAATAGAAGCAACCTTATCATTAAAAAAGGAGAGACATTTTTCACAAGTTTCACTTGTCATCTCCAGTGAAGTGGCTGGATTCGGTTTAAGAACATTACTAATAGTATTAAAAAGAACACGTGGCTTACTGATGCTATTTAAAATTAAGTCTGACAAATATTATGTTTTCTCAGCTTAAACCACACTTTGATAATTTTGACAGTTTTCTTTTAAAATTTGATAGGAGACTTGCAAGTGATCCCCTTTCCACTTGCGCTCCGCCCTTCGCCACTCACACCGAGCTGTGCGGGTGGTTTCATTGAGCCAAGGTTCCTGTTTTGGTTTGGGACGTATAGCTCTGAGGGGCGCTATACTATCCAGAATCTTAGAACATGTCGAAAGAAAAGAGTACATCAATTGTTCAGTGTCTGCAGGGTGTGATATACTCTGCATGTACTCAGTAAACAAAGGAGAAAAGGCGGCTGCGGTGTCAGACCTAATAACACGTGCATGACGCACGGCAAGCGGCTTTACATGAGGTTCAAAAGTTAAATTAAACATAACAGGACTGTGATCACTGAACACCGCATCACCAATAACAACATTGTCAACAATAAAACCATAAGACAGTACGAGGTCTAGTGTATGCCCGCGTTCGTGTGTGGAACCACACACAGACTGTACAAAGTTAAAAGAGTCAATGACATTCAGGAAGCTCCTGGATAATGGTTCGTCTGGGCAGCAGGTGTGAATATTAAAATCACCAACAATTAAGACACGATCCTATTTGGGCAGGATTTCGGCCAGAAATTCAGAAAAGTTATTCATAAAGTCTTTGTGGTACTTGGGTGGTCGATATACGACGACACACAGGACTACATCAGAAAGACCCAGTTCAAACATGCATAGTTCGAAGCTTGAAAAGGAGGATTGCAGGCGGATCTGACAGCATTTAAAGTCCTTTTTAAAAACGACTGCTAATCCTCCTCCTTTTCGGCCGGACGACCGCGGAGAATTAAAATAGGAACATCAACATCAAGAAGTTCATCAAGAGCGACGGACTCACCGACTCTCAGCCAGGTTTCTGTCAAACAGAGGAGGTCCAGTCCGCGGGAGACGAATAAATCCTTCAGGATAAATGTTTTGTTGGTCAAGGATCTTGCGTTAACAAGACTGAACTTAACGGGGGCCGGCGCGTCCAAGGCCGCTGCTAATCCAGGTGGGGCCTGACACAGAGCCCGCAGGTGGCGGGAATTCACGCCGCGTCTCCGGGGGCGGGGACAGCAGGAGCGAGGCGGGCAAGCTTACCTCTGCAGACCGACAAGAGGCACAATCCAGGACCCGGGGGGGTCCAGCGAACGCGGGTGCAGAAAGAGACCAGGTACCGGACCATACCTCCTTCGGGAAGCCACGGAAAGGCGGGCCAGGAGTGCCCTAACTCTCACCAGCTGGCCGCCACGTTTGCCGCGGCGCCGGTGGCGCTTTCGGCGGGGGGGAGGAGCCAGTGGGCGAAAAAGGAAAGGAGGAATCCGGCCAGGTGAGAACGCTGACTTGGACGTCGAAAAACCAACGTCGAAGTTGATCATGTCCATGTGAGAGGGACACAGATCCAACAGCGTTTGGCGATCATACACAAACAGTGAGTCGACAGGGACAACAAAAAACGTGAACAGCACAAAAACAAACAGAACTGACAGCAATAGACGGCAGGCCATAGCACACACTGGCGCCATCTTGGATATTGAGCACTGTGGAATTATTGTCTCGTCCCTCCTACTGAAGTATTGATATCAACCAAAGCTCATCATCCCACCCCCCGGATTGTAAATAATGTAAATAGTTCAATGTATATACTATGATGATTAACCTGTGTGGTGACTGCATTATGCTGATACTACATATTTGTACCATGAATTAATTGATTAACGTGGACCCCGACTTAAACAAGTTGAAAAAATTATTCGGGTGTTACCATTTTGTGGTCAATTGTCTGGAATATGTACTGAACTGTGCAATCTACTAATAAAAGTATTAATCAATCAATAAATCAATCAAAAAGCCAGGTGAGAAAGTCTTCCCAAAGTGTCCTTGGTCTTCCCCGTGGCCTTCTAAAAGTCAGATGTGCCCTAATCACCTGCCCACGGAGGCCTCTGAGTGGCATCCTCACCAGACGCCTACAGCACCTCATCTGGCTCTTCTTGATGTGGAGGAGCAGCAGGTTTACTTTGAGCTCCTCACAGATATCGGAGCTTCTCCCCCTATGTCTAAGTGAGAGCCCTGCCACCCAATGTAGGAAACTCATTTGAGCAGCTTGTACCCGTGATCTTGTTCTTTAGGTCATAATCCAAAGCTCATGACCATAGGTGAGGATGGGAACATAGATCGACCGGTAAATTGAGAGCTTTGCCTTGCGGCTCAGCTCTTTCTACACCACAACGGATCGATACAGCATCCGCATTACTGAAGATGCCGCACCGCCTGTCGATCTCACAATCCACTCTTCCCTCACTGGTGAACAAGACTCCGAGGTACTTAAACTCCTCCACTTGGGGCAAGATGCAAGATCTCTTCTCCAACCCGGAGATGGCACTCCATCCTTTTATCGATTTACAACTATAGTATCAAATTTGTTAAGCAACGACAATGTTTAAGAAGCTACATTAAATCATTGGAAGTGGTGGTCACGTCCAAAACAACGACCTTCTTTTCACTACCTTTCTTTTCACTCGACTACACTTGACAAGTAAGCCTATCAGCTGACACAAAAAAGTAATAGGGAATTGTTCGGCCCAGTATTCTGAAGTTAGTTTTGTATTTTCTTCTGCTCTGAGATCTGTGTCTCGGAGGCAGGCAGAGAGATTGCCCCAGAAGGGTGCAGGGCTGGCATGGCTACATCAAATTGAGTGTTTGTCATCAATCAATCAAACAGTTTATTTGTATAACCCTTAATCACAAGTGCTTCAAACGGCTTCACAAACCACGACATCCCCTGATTAGAATCCACATCCGGGCAACTAAAAACTCCAAAAGCCTGAAATGGGAAAAAACTGAAACCTTGGGAACAGGCCGCAGATGTTGGGACACCATCATGTGTAACTAGATGCCATAGATGCCGAGTGGATGCAGTTATTGAATTGTTACATTGATGATATTGGGAGAGTCCAGTCCTACAGTAAGCCAGCAGAGGGTCGTAGGAGGTCTTATTCCATGTAAATGTGATGGGACACAAGTAGGGGATTTTATTTTGTTATGTTTCATTGCCATGCAAGTCTTATAGTGTTTTATTGCCGTGGATTTTAAATTGCATGTTTTTTACATTTTAGAATTTGATTGTATTTTCAATTGCACGTTTTTACATTTTAGAATAACATTGTCTATTTAATTGCATGCTTTTACTCCTTGTGGACTTTTAAGACATTGCCCCTTTTAGCTTGTTGCCCCTAACAACCAAAGTGCCCAATCAAACGGCACGGGAAATTGGACGCACCTGTGGAGCCTTAGGAGTGCACGTTTAAAAGGAGCGACAGGAGGAAGAAAAGAGAGGGTCGACAAAGGTATTCGGCAGGCTTTGCCAGGAGTGGGGGAGAATGGACAGGCTTTGCCAAAAGCGACCGGGTGGACGCACGCATGCTGGGAAGGAACCTCCGGATTACACAGTAGACCCCGCAGGCTACCGGAACGAACCCCAAGACGTCCACAACCGGCAGGGGCAGAGGAAACTCTACCTCTCGAGTAAGTGCCGTGAATTGTGGATCTGTGGGGACACCCAACTACCTTGGGCTGTGTGCTTGCGGGCTCGTGCGTTGTACGCTGGCTGCGTGGTTCTGTGGACAGGGGGCGATTTGGACCCAGAGACATGCGGCGACACCCGGAAGCGACCAGGAGGCGGAGCGGGACGGATACGGCCACATAGGTCCCGTGAGTGACCGGAGACTGGCGAGGAGAGTGGGCGTACCCAATACTTGGACGCGGAACTACAGCAAAGGCAGGGTTCCTGCCTTGCATTTAAGTGTTATGTCAGCCCGGATAGCGTCTCCTTGGTTTTAGATTATTTTATCCCAGTGGCCTGCTTCTGTTTTAATTTTGTGTGCAGGAGGACGCGGTGGAAGTGGGCGGAGCCAGGATATGGACCCACTACGCCTGTCGTGACAGTCCCCTTACCTTTAATATTGGTTACCAATTGATATTTTTAGTTTTGACAACTTGACCGTTTTTAATTTATATTGTAAAAAGTTGCGAATGAGTATAATCAGCTTTCCTTATTTTGGGACAGCTGCTCTCACTACATTGGGTTCTTAATATTTATATTGGTTTTAAGCAACATTTTCATTGGATTTTAATATTTTACCACTCGGGTCCATCACATAAACAAGGCAACAATGCAGATACGTCCCCAACAGATGCAAAGAGAAATGGTCCAGCCTGGGTCACAACTTCGATCACCTGGAGCCTCTTCTAGACAGTTTCATTTGTGAAATCAAGCTACGTTAAGTTTCAATGATAGATTCTGTCACTATGAGCCAATTTGCTAATAGGGTCCCTAGTTAGACTTTGCTGCCCTTATCTGTGTGTTTAGCTCCAAGTTCTGTCATTCTTTTCATGTCTATGATTCTGTTTGCCACTGCAGTGGATACCTTGTAACCGGAAGTGTCACAGGAAAAAGGTCCACCATTATTGGCTGTTGTCATGGAGAAATACACTATGTTTGATCGAGTTAAAATATTCTCACACGTGATCAATGTGATGAACCTAACATGTTTACCGCTCATGTAATCACCCAGCCCAAATCACTGGTCAGTAAGAATAAAATGTTTTCACTGGCTAAAACAGTGAAGCCTCGATTTATGAACTTAATTTCCTCGTGAACATGGTTCCCAAACAGGAGAGTTTGTATAGTGAAGCAAAGTTCTTCATAAGAATAAATGTAAAGATGAATAATTGGGTCTAGCCTCAACAAAAGTCCATATTTTAAGTGGTGCAGAACCAACAACTTGGTCCTGAACATCGACAAGACAAAGGAGATTATCGTCTACTTCAGGAGGCATCAGTCCAGCCACACTCCACTCTTCATCAAAGGCACAACAATGGAGATCGGATGCAGCACCAAGTTCCTGGGGGTGCAGATAATCAATCAATCACCAATCATTATTTATATAGCCCTAAATCACTAATGTCACAAAGAGCTGCACAAACCACAACACAAACCATTACACTGACAACTGATAACTGACAATATGACCTGGCCCTTGCACACCGGCGCTCTTGTAAAGCAGCGCATGCACTTTTTGCGTGGGATGAAAAGAGCACAGCTCCCTTCCCCTTATTCTCACCACATTCTACAGAGGCACTATAGAGAGCCTGCTGACCAACTAAATCTCTATCTGGACTTGAGCCTGCAGGACCTCAGACTGGAGGTCTCTGCAGAGAGTGGTGAGGACGGCGGAAAAGATCATCGGGACTCCTCTTTCTCCTATCCAAGAAATAGCAAAAAGCCACTGCCTGACCAGGGCTCAAAAAATCTGCAGAGACTCCTCCCACCCCCACCTAGGACTGTTTTTACTGCTGTATTCTATAAAGAGGTTCCGCAGCCTCCGTAGCAGAACCTCCAAATTCTGTAACAGCTTCTTCCCTCAGGCCGAAAGATTCTTGAACGCATCATAATAATCCCCTCTATTCCCCCCAAAAACGGATTAAATCGCTGGAATATAAAGACAATATAACATACATCCATAAACGTGGATGCATATGCAAAAGTGCAATATTTTTATCTGGACAGTAATCTATCGTATTTTTCGGAGTATAAAACGCACTTGCCGAAAATGCATAATAAAGAAGGAAAAAAACATATATAAGTCGCACTGGAGTATAAATTGCATTTTTTGGGGACATTTATTTGATAAAACCCAACACCAAGAATAGACATTTGAAAGGCAATTTAAAATAAAGAAAGAAGAGTGAACAACAGGCTGAATAAGTGTACGTTATATGAGGCATAAATAACCGACTGAGAAGGTGCCTGGTATGTTAACGTAACATAGTGTAACGACCTGCTGATGTGATGTTGTGTTCTTGAGTGAGTGATATTCAGAATTCCAATTGTTGTGAACGTTGCATGCCTAAAGGTGATTGGCGAAGAAGGAGGAAGCGTTGTTGCGGAAATGAGAAACGAGGATAGACGTGCACGTAAAGGGAACAAGATAAGTTGAGCTGTGTTAGATAGGTTGCTCAATAAAAGTTTAAAAAAGAGCGTCAGACCTTGCGTGCACTTCTTCTGGACGCTACAATATTATGGTAAGAGTCATTCAAATAACTATAACATATAGAACATGCTATACGTTTACCAAACAATCTGTCACTCCTAATTGCTAAATCCCATGAAATCTTATATGTCTAGTCTCTTACGTGAATGAGCTAAATAATATTATTTGATATTTTATGGTAATGTGTTAATAATTTCACACATAAGTCGCTCCGGAGTATAAGTCGCACCCCAGGCCAAACTATGAAAAAAACTGCGACTTATAGTCCAAAAAATACACACAAGACAATATTTGGCACTATGTAAAAGTTCGTACACCGGAAAGGATGCAAATAGGTGTTCGGAAATCGAAATTCCACTGTATAAGAATTTCCATGGGAAAAAAAACACCGGACAGAAAAGAGATGAACATTATGTGAGGCTGTGTACAAATAATACCATAAGAAAACCCTACCAACACCAATCTGGGCTTTTGTTATACTTGTGTCATGACAACATGGTGTACACAGGAATACCATTATGCATCTTTCTTTTACTCTGTTTCCAAGTAACGCGGTGTGATAAATATTTTATCTCACGTCATACACCGCATTGTGCAAACCTGGAGCCCGAGGCACCATTAGGTGATGCCCTACTGTTTTTCTACTTGCTTTCATCCACCCTGTTCTCTACATGCCTAGCACTAGCCAATTATTTATTGAAACGTTGACTTTCCATCATGCATTTTTGGTGCTGCCCTAAGGAAACCCACCTCAAGCTTGACATACGATCCTTAAAGTACCTTTATCCAGGAGCTGGGAGGCTGCAGAAATAACCACACTATTCAAGCTCTGCACAACTTTGGCCTCCTACCGCCTGATGGCAGATATGATGGAATGCGGCATATTTTGATTATACAAACAGGTTTTAACCCACTAACCCGTACAAGCTCTAGAAATGTGCAAAAATGTTCTTTTTGATTATAATAAACTTTATGGCACAAAAGCTAAATATGTAAGCCACATCACAAGTAATGTTACACTTTTTGGCTTATAAACATAAAAATCTACAAAAAGAGTGAAGTTGTCACATTGTGTAAATGGTAAATAAAAACAAAGTACAATAATTTGCCAATCTTTTTTAACCTATATTCAATTGAATAGACTGCAAATACAAGATATGTAACGTCCAAACTCGAAAACAAAATTTTTTGCAAATATTAGCTCATTTGGAATTTGATGCCTGCAACATGATTCAAAAAAGCTAGCACAAGAGGCAAAAAAGACTGAAAAAGTTGAATAATCCTCATCAAACACTTATTTGGAACATCCCACAGGTGAACAGGCTATTTGGGAACAGGTGGGTGCCATGATCGGGTATAAAAGCAGCTTTAATGTCATTCACAAACAAGGAAGGGGCGAGGGTCACCACTTTGTGAAACAACATTTCTTTTTTTTTTGGAAAATATATTTTATTAAATTTTACTGTTAAAATCACATTTGACAATCATACTTTGCTCACTCAGACCCTTCATACATGCACACATCCACTCACACACACTCACTTTCACGCTTGAGAAGAGTGCTGCACTTGGGCGTTAACATCTCAAGGTTTACAATTTAGACATTATTAGTAAAAAGTACCAAAGTATAATATATATATATATATACTGTATATATATATATATATATATATATATATATATATATATATATATATATATATATATATCTCCATCCATCCATAGCAAGATGGATGAATATTCCTCAGCATCAAGGATCCTCAGGAAGTGATCAGTAGATCACCTCCTGGGGACCTCTTCATCATTCACACTTAAAAAAAGAAGAAAAAAGTCACATTTGCGTGGCTTGATCAGATGCAAAAAATGAAAAATAAAAAATTAAAAAAGTCACCAAAAAACAGCACGAATAACTGTGACAAAACCATATCAAAAGTGACACAAAAAAGCAATAGATGTGTGGGAACGATACAAAAAAACAACAATAATAAAAAAAACTAATAATGATTCAATATATGTCAGTAAAGGCTTCCAGGTTAGTTTCCATTCATTCATATTTGTAGAGTTTATAAATCTTTTAAATCATTTATCATTAGTAAATAGAAGAAAGAAGAGCAAACATTGTTTTAGAAAGACAATAATATATAATATGTATATAAATACAATTTATGATTTCATAATTATACATATAGGTTATATTAAAATGTATATATTACCACTTTATATGGAATTTAAATAAATTGTGTATATATAATATATACACAATCTCCTGATGATTGAGGGAACCCCTCATGAAACAGATCTGTAGAGATGAAGTAGTCTTGTGATTTTTTCCCACACCTACATATTGCGCTCTACCACGGTATCGAGCACTATTCTCTGGATAATCCAATCAAGACATATATATATATATATATATATATATATATATATATATATATATATATACATATAAGTGTACAAATGTATATGTTTGATTTAAATGTTAAACTGTGTATATGAGACGTGTGCTACATATATGTTGCTTATATATTGTTTAAAAAAAAAGTAATCTAAGTGAAGCATGTTTTAGATTTTATATATTTTGAACCTTGTTCTTGTGATGGGGTAGGTTTACATAAGCGTTGCTTCAACCTACACCCTTTCGGCTCAATCATTGCTCAAATGAGTGTTTTTTTTTTCTTTTTCTTTTTTTGTTGTTGTTCTTTGTTTTATGTTCTTTGTTTTATATGAAGATTGCCGAAATAAAATACATTGATTGATTGATTGATTTTTTTCAACAGGCATTACATTCACAAGTTGAAGGGACGGCGTGGCGCAGTGGAAGAGTAGCCGTGCACAACCAGAGGGTCACTGGTTCAAATCCCACCTAGAACCAACCTCGTCACATCCGTTGTGTCCTGAGCAAGACACTTCACCCTTGCTCCTGATGGGTGCTGGTTGGCGCCTTGCATGGCAGCTCCCTCCATCAGTGTGTGAATGTGTGTGTGAATGGGTAAATGTGGAAGTAGTGTCAAAGCGCTTTGAGTACCTTGAAGGTAGAAAAGCGCTATACAAGTACAACCCATTTATTTAACCAGTTCCTGAAGTTGGGTGCAGATGGGGTTTTCCACTCTTTTGGCCAGAACCATCCCGAGAAGCAACACAGCTGTAATATATTTTGGAAGTTTTAGTGTTTCTGAAGAACACTCAAACAAAATTATATCCCTGTCAGGGATACATTTTCTCTGATATACTGTAACCCCGAGTAAAAGAAGAAGATGCTGGACCCAAATGGTTGAATAATTGGACATTCCCAAGACGAATGAGATGGCGATCCTTCAGCTGATTGACATTCATCACAAAGTGGAGATGTATCAGGATAAAATGTGTGTAATAAGACTTTGGAGTAACAAAAACGATGAATAACTTTAAACTGCATGAGCATATGTCTGCTGTTAATTGAGCAATTGTGAATTTGAGAGAGCGTTCGTTTCAATTGCTGTTTGGGTATTGTTGTTCTCAGTTCCTGTTCCCATGCTCTTTTAACACTGTCTGCTGATGTCCTGGGCATAATGAAGCAGCTGGAAAATTTGGCGATAATCTTTTTACTTGTAAGTGATGAATTTAGCAATTCTAAGAGAGTGAGTTTTTCATTAGCCAGCTGAGAATTTGAAATGTTTTCTTTGTTCCTTTTTTTACCTGCAAATAGTGAAACCAACTGGATTGGGACTAATTTAATTTGATTCGCAATTTCTCGAATGACATAAGACTGTCCTCGAAATAGATGTCGTTTATGCACTTAATTCCTTTTGAGTACCAGTTAAAAAATGTTCTGTTATCGATGGAATAAATGCAAGACAGGAAGACAACGCCAAGCCATGTGTTACAACAGCGTGGCTTTGTAGTAAAAGAGTGCGGGTACTAGATTGGCCTGCCTGTAGTCCAGACCTGTCTCCCATTGAAAATGTGTTTTGCAATATGAAGCATAAAATACTACAACGGAGACCCCGGACTATTGAACAATTTAAGCTGTACATAAAGCAAGAAAGGGAAAGAATTCCACTTCAAAAATGTGTCACCTCAGTTCCCAGACCTTCACTGAGTGTTAATAAAAGGAAAGGCCATGTAACCCATCCATCCATCCATTTTCTACCGCCTATTCCCTTTTTGGGGTCACGGGGGGCGCTGGCGCCTATCTCAGCTACAATCGGGCGGAAAGCGGTGTACACCCTGGACAAGTCGCCACCTCATCGCAGGGCCAACACAGATAGACGGACAACATTCACACTCACATTCACACACTAGGGCCAATTTAGTGTTGCCAATCAACCTATCCCCAGGTGCATGTCTTTGGAAGTGGGAGGAAGCCGGAGTACCCGGAGGGAACCCACGCATTCACGGGGAGAACATGCAAACTCCACACAGAAAGATCCCGAGCCGAACCCAGGACTGCAGGACCTTCGTATTGTGAGGCAGACGCACTAACCCCTCTACCACCGTGAAGCCCAGGCCACAGTGGTAAAAATGCCCCCGTGGCAAACTTTTAGCAATGCCTTTAAGTTTATGATTATTTGCAAAAAAAAAAGAAGTTTCTCAGTTCAATCATAAAGTATCTTTGCAGTCTATTCAATCGAATATAAGTTCAAAAGGATTTGCAAATCACTGTATTCTCTTTTTATTTACGATTTACACAACGTGACAACTTCACTGGTTTGGGGTTTTGAAGAGGCTTGAATGGGTTGCAAGGCAAAATATATTCAAATATGTTGAGCAAAGCACCACAATTTAGGTAATGTGTAGCTCACAAATAAGTGGTTTAAATGTAGATTACAAGTCCTAGTATGAACCCTTTGTGACAATTAAAGACTGATCAAACTTACATAACCCAAACCTGCACAGTTAGACTACATCATGTTCATATTTTCATTCTCACATGTGAGGAAATGTGAGGGCTGGAGCATCAGCAACACAACGTAAGACTAATTATTACGCCAACAAAAATAAAAAGAAAATACGCCTAAACTTTGAAGAATGAAGATATATATATATATATATGTATATATATATATATATACACACACACTGTATTGCCAAAAGTATTTGGCCACCTGCCTTTACTCACATATGAACTTACTTAAAGTGGCATCCCATGGAACTGTCCACAATGTTTTGGTATCCTGGAGCATTCAAAGTTCCTTTCACTGGAACTAAGGGGCCAAGCCCCACTTCTGAAAAAACAATCCCACACCATATTTCCTCCTCCATCAAATATCCCAATCAGCACAATGCAGTCCAAATTGTAGCGTTCTCCTGGCAACCTCCAAAGCCAAACTGTGCCATGAGATTGCCAGATGGAAAAGAGTGATTCATCAGTCCAGAGAAGGTGTCTCCACTGCTCTAGAGTCCAGTGTCGACGTGCTTTACACCACTGCATCCCACGCTTTGCATTGGACTTGGTGATG
Organism: Nerophis ophidion; assembly: GCF_033978795.1. Lineage (NCBI taxonomy): Eukaryota > Metazoa > Chordata > Actinopteri > Syngnathiformes > Syngnathidae > Nerophis > Nerophis ophidion. Next base: position 36,686,199 of record NC_084617.1, read on the forward strand.
TATGGCTTAGAGGCTGCTGCTCAGCCATGGAAACCCTTTCCATGAATCTCTCTGTGTACTGTATGAAGTTTGCAGCTCTGTAGCAACTGACTGTGCAGAAAATCTTTGCACTTTGCGCTTCAGCATCCGCCGACCCCTCTCTGTCAGTTGACGTGGCCTACTACTTGGTGGCTGAGTTGCTGTTGTCCCCAAACTCTTCACCTTTCTTACAAAAAGTTGAATTTGGAATCTTTAGGAGCGAGGAAATTTCACGACTGGATTTGTTGCACAGGTGGCATCTGATGATAGTTCCACGCTGGAAATCACTGAGAGCGGCCCATTCTTTCAGAAATGTTTGTAGAAACAGTCTCCATGCCTAAGTGCTTGATTTCATACACCTGTGGCTGGGACAAGTGATTAGAACACCTGATTCTCATCATTTGGATGGGTGGCCAAGTACTTTTGCCTATATATATGTATATATATATATATGTATATATATATATATATGTATATATATAAATGTATATATATATATATATATATATATATATATATATATATATATATATATATATATATATATGTATATATATATATATATATACATATGGGCTTCACAGTGGCAGAGGGGTTAGTGCGTCTGCCTCACAATACGAAGGTCCTGCAGTCCTGGGTTCAAATCCAGGCTCGGGATCTTTCTGTGTGGAGTTTGCATGTCCTCCCCGTGAATGCGTGGGTTCCCTCCGGGTACTCCGGCTTCCTCCCACTTCCAAAGACATGCATCTGGGGATAGGTTGATTGGCAACACTAAATTGGCCCTAGTGTGTGAATGTGAGTGTGAATGTTGTCTGTCTATCTGTGTTGGCCCTGCGATGAGGTGGCGACTTGTCCAGGGTGTACCCCGCCTTCCGCCCGATTGTAGCTGAGATAGGTGCCAGCGCCCCCCGCGACCCCAAAAGGGAATAAGCGGTAGAAAATGGATGGATATATATATATATATATATATATATATATATTTATATATATATATATGTATATATATATATATTTATATATGTATATATATATTTATATATATATATATATATATATATATATATATGTATATATATATATATATATATATATACATATATATATATATATATATGTATATATATAAATATATATAATTGTTATCTATTTTTTCTTCTTCTAAGAGGCGAGCACAATAATGAACCAGGGATAGGTGTGTCTCCTGATTGCCAATCATGAACATGTGAGGGGGACCAGAAGCTAAGTGACACAATCCAAGCATACAGGACGTGGAAACAAAACAATAATAAATAAATAATGCCAAAATAATAAACATACATCCAAACTGTCATGTGGGATCAGGACAATATTGGAAGTGGGTTGTTTTCTATTTTTTTTGACAACCATCAGCTTTAAAGCGTCTGCCAGCCGCCAGTGAAGCAACTAATGTGTACATCTGTTCCATTACACCAACCATTTTATCTGTCAATCTCACCTGGCAGTGCTCTCAAAAGTCTTCCTGCACACACATTAACGCAGCCAATTTCATTTGACTTTGCAAAAGAGGAAAAGCTTTGAATTACTGAGCTGACACTTGGCTTTATTACATCTAAAATTGGCATCTGCTGCACAGAATGTAATTAATAAGAGCGCTATGAACGATAATGCCGCATACGGAGTATTCAGTGATGATATTTGTGTCCACTTTGTTGTGTTTTATGAATGAGGCAACACCATTAGTTGTTCTCATAATAAGCGGCTTAATTGTTACTTTTACGTACGTTACTGATACTTCTGAATTAACTACTTGCATAATGAAGTTAATTAATTAACTCATATTATGTTCTACATATGGTGAATGTTTATATTCAACTTGGAGAAAGCAAACCACCAGGTTTAAGTAAATAGTGTTTGAGCCCATAATAAATTAAGGAGCTTTAGTACAATGATTTGCTATTCCTTTTCAACCCATATTCATTTGAATAAGCTACAAAGACAACATGTTTAATATTCAAACTGATAAACATTTTTATTTTGCAAATAATCATTAACTTTAGAATTTGATGCCAGCAACACGTGACAAAAAAGTTGGGAAAGGTGGCAATAAATACTGATAAAGATGAGGAATGCTTATCAAATACTTATTTGGAACATCCCACAAGTGTGCAGGCTAATTGGGAACAGGTGGGTGCCATGATTGGGTATAAAAACAGTTTCCGAAAAAATGCTCAGTCTTTCACAAGAAAGGATGGTGCGAGGTACACCCCTTTCTCCACAACTGCGTGAGCAAATAGTCAAACAGTTTAAGAACAACGTTTCTCAATGTGTAATTGCAAGAAATTTAGGGATTTCAACATCTACAGTCTATTATATTGTCAAAAGTTTCAGAGAATCTGGAGGAATCACTCCACGTAAGCGGCAAGGCCGGAAACAATCATTGAATGACCGTGACCTTCGATCATTCCACCTTATCAAAAACCGACATCAATCTCTAAAGGATATCACCACATGGGCTCAGGAACACTTCAGAAAAACACTGTCACTAAATATAGTTCGTCGCTACATCTGTAAGTGCAAGTTAAAGCTCTACTATGGAAAGCGAAAGTCAATTATCAACAACATCCAGAAATGTCACCGGCTTCTCTGGGCCCGAGATCATCTAAGATGGACTGATGCAAAGTGGAAAAGTATTCTGTGGTCTGACAAGTCCATATTTCAAATTTTTGGGGGAAATATTCGATATCATGCCATCCCGACCAAAGGGGAAGCGAACCATCCAGACTATTATCGACACAAAGTTCAAAAGCCAGCATCTGTGATGGTATGGAGGTGCATTAGTGCCCAAGGAATGGGTAACTTAGTGAAGGCACCATTCATTCTGAAAGGTACATACAGGTTTTGGAACAACATATGTTGCCATTTAAGCGCCGTCTTTTTCATGGACGCCCCTGCTTATTTTAGTAAGACAATGCCAAGCCATATTCAGCACGTGTTACAACAGCGTGGCTTCGTAAAAAAAGAGTGCGGGTACTTTCCTGGCCCGCCTGCAGTCCAGACATGTTTCCCATCGAAAATGTGTGACACATTATGAAGCGTAAAATACGACAGCGGAGACCCCGGACTGTTGAACGACTGAAGCTCTACATAAAACAAGAATGGGAAAGAATTCCACTTTCAAAGCTTCAACAATTAGTTTCCTCAGTTCCCAAACGTTTATTGAGAGTTGTTAAAAGAAAAGGTGATGTAAAACAGTGGTGAACATGCCCTTTCCCAACTACTTTGGCACGTATTGTAGCCATGAAATTCTAAGTTAATTATTATTTACAAAAAAAATAAAGTTTATGAGTTTAAACATCAAATATCTTGTTTTTGTAGTGCATTCAATTGAATATGGGTTGAAAAAGATTTGCAAATAATTGTATTCCATTTATATTTACATCTAACACAATTTCCCAACTCATATGAAAACGGAGTTCGTACTTTTGAATTGTCCATTATTCACAATCCTTAAGTGAGACTAAAACACAAATACCGTTTTTTCTGGACTACAGGGTGCACCAGGATATAAGCCACACCAACTAACTTTTCAAAGAAAACATATTTTTTTCATATATTAGTTGCACCAGACTTTAAGCCGCAGACATGTTGTGAACTTAGTTATTTACGCAGAAATATTTAGTAAATAGTTATTTACATACCTTAATTGTTTTCAAACAGTGTCTGTAACATGGCAGTTAATCAAACAAAACAGAAATCATGGTCATGAACCCACTAGCTGCAAAAGCCTGCACTCCAATCAGCTAAACAGTCTCAATAACTCCGTGGCGACGTCTTGGTGCGCTCACAAAACTGAAACAATACACAAAATATGTTATTGTAAGTTAATAGTACTAACAAAAACACTTGTAAACGTGTTATCATATTAGGTAATGCTAACAAGGCATGAAAACACATCCTACAGATATCATTGATCAGGTTATATTGTAAAACTTTCAATTGTTTTTTGAGTGATGAATGAAGAATCCATACAAGTAAAAACACTACGGACGGCAAGAAGACTGAACGGCATTTGTACTTCTGGTTAAAAGCTCAGTTAACATAAGAGGGCAACGCAGCACCTTCAGTGAGTAAACACGTCCAAAAGTTGGTGCCATAGCAACAAACAATACCATACCCATGCAGTTTCTTTGCTTGTTCTTTGTATTTTTTTAAAAACGATTTGCATTATGGCGGTCAGCGAATAAAAATCCGTAAATTAGCCGTACTATTTTATAAACCACAGAATTCTAAATGTCAGCACTCTAGTGTTAACGGGTCGTTTTTAACGCAAGTCTTAAATTAGCTGCAGTATACACTAACAACAATCAACTAGTGTCCAATTTTGCCATGTTTTATCCGTGAAAATATTGTTTTTAATATTTAAGGTGTAGGCCTGTGGGTCTGTTTCAGTACAGCGTTACCTTAATTTAAGAGTGTTTTGAGTTCAGAGCTTTCTCTTTGCCAGTTGTTATGATTTAAGTTGCAAAAAACAATTTGACATAAAATCATGCCGGCCATTCGTTGGCGCAGTAAATGCCATAGTGAACCCCGCGACATCCAGCAGAAACATCCATTCTTACCCACTAGCAATAACATATACAGATTGACATACAGTGGAACCTGGATTTACAAACTCAACTGGTTCTTGAACAGGGTTCGTAAATGGTAAAGTTTGTATAGTGAAGCAAATTTCTCCCTAAGAAGTATTGTAAATATTAATGTGTTTCAACCTCAACAAATGTGCATATTTCAATGAAGGTTTGTACAATTTGAAAATATTGTGAAGTGCAATACAGAACTGTGTATCAAACAAACTTGACCAGGAGGTGAGGCACACACTTTATAATTAATAACAAGCTAATAAAACAATGACAAGCAAGAGTCCTCTGAATGTGCTGCTCTGTCAACACACGCACACACACACACACACACACACACACACACACACACACACACACACACACACACACACACACACACACACACAAGTCCCTCTGTTGCCCTCCCAAATGATCAAAAATCACCAATCTTTATCTTTAATAAACATAAAATATTAAACATTTAAAAAAAGTTGAATCCATTTACATTGACATCGGCACATGCGGAGCTGTAGAGAAAGGAGCAGACAGAGGGAGGGAAGGGAGGGATTAAGTCTGCTTTAGCGTATTTTTTAGAAAAGTCGGGTCTCATCACAATTAAAAACTGCGTAGTCAATTATTCCATACTTAAGAGCGAGATTAATGTACTCCTCGCAAGTAGTCGTTTTAACAATTATTTCCTTCTTTCCATACTGGTTTGTTGTTTTTTTTTGGTACTCATATTGAAATAGCAAAATGAACAAAACTTGTCAAAAAGCAAAGAAACTATACACACTGTGCAAAAATTTCTGAGCTACGCAGCACAATAAACGTGTGTAAATAGAAAAGTTTGCAAATGAAGGGGTTTGTAAATCGAGGTCCTATTGTCACCATGTTTTCCATCCATTGGACAAAAAATGTGAAGCCAGCACGGAGAACAGGAAGTGACGTTGATTTGTTTTGACTTAAGAGATCCGTGACAGAACCAGTTAAGCTTGTAAGCTGACTTACAAAAGTAAACCCCCATATTTAAATATAGGAGTTTAAGAGTTCCACGCTGTCTGTGAGGCCGTGAGTGTTTACAGTAGTGATGTGCGGATCGATGTTGAAATACCGATACCAGCGATACCAGATCTTTCTGCTCTAATATCGATTCTCAAATCAAAACATTGACTTTTGATACATTAGTTAGTTGAGGTAATGTGCATCATTAACAGGAATACAGTGTAAACAAGGTAACTAAACTTGTGAATGAGGCAATTAGTATTTTCACGTAACCAAATTGTGACCTAGTTTTTATTCTAATAGTAGTTTTCCTTAATTCATTTATTTTATTGATTTTATTATGGTATTTTATGGTTTGAAAGACCATTTTCATGTATGATTTTTGTCTTGTTTTTACTGATGTGTTAGCTTGGCTATATTGTTATTCACACCACTTCAGAGTTTAAAATGAAAAATAACAGATAATAATAATAATACATGATGGATAAATGCATAATAATAAAAAATAATATACATAACAAATATTATAAAAAAAATATAATAAATAATATAATAATTATTGTATAATAATACGCTTTGTGTGTGATTTTTGTCTTGTTTTTACTGTTGTTTTAGCTTGGCTATATTGTGACTCAAAATACTTCATAGTTTGAAATAAGTAAATATATGATAGCTATTAATAATGAATAATATATGATAACAAACTATATAATAACACATACATAAACAATAATAATACATTCTTAATAATAATAAAAATAATAATAATACTAATAATAAATGTAATACATACATACATACACAATAACAGTAAATACTATAATAAATACTATATAATATTTATCATTAAATAAATAATTACAATATTTATTGCATAAGATTTGTGTCCTGTTTTTAATTAATTAGCTTGGCTATATTTATTTCCGGTTCCGGGTCAACGTGAATGACTGCTCGCTGACTGCTCTTGTTGCAAAAAAAGCTAAGTATCGTTCTATCTGTGTGCTTTTAACTGTTTTGCAGCTTTACTTACGACTTCTCAAACATATTTAATAGTTCAATTTAACTTGCAAATCACCCGATCTCTGTCCAACCACTCTGTCCTCAGCTAGCTAGCTGCTAAGCTAACGAGGCTAGTGGAGAAAGGCAGCGCCGGTCTGAAGAAAGCTACTCCCCCGCCACCGTGAACACCACTTCCCGAAGACAGCTAGCACTCCACTCGGTGACGGAAAGCTTCTGTGAGTATGGCTTCCTGCGCTTCGTGCACTTTACTCATGGATAGGTTGGCTTCGTAACTTTAGATGTTGCGGACACATCTGCTGGCGTTAGCTGTAGCGAGCTAACTAGCCCAGCTTGTAGCAGCCCTAAGCGGCCTACAAGCTACGGTGTACCGGTTGAGACGCATAACAGATTTAGCCCTTTAGCTAGTCCTACACCCCAGTCTACCGGGCACCACACTTTAGTCATTGGGGACTCCATCACCCGAAACATAAAGCTTAGCAAACCAGCCACAATTAAGTGTATTCCCGGGGGCAGAGCACCTGACATTGAAGCTAATCTTAGGGAACTAACTCGCAACAGGCCTAGTAAACACGTACGACAGGCTAACCGCACCACTAGTTATGCGAATATAGTAATACACGTTGGCTCCAATGACGTTAGGATGAGACAATCAGAGATTACAAAGAGAAACATAGCCAGGGCTTGTAATCTCGCTAGAAAGATGTCCAGGCATCGAGTAATTGTCTCTGGCCCCCTGCCTGGGAGAGGCAATGATGAGACATATAGCAGATTAGTCTTTCTTAACAAGTGGCTGGATAGCTTCTGTAGACAACAGGGATTTACGTTTATTGATAATTGGCCCTCTTTCTGGGGCAAACCTGGCTTGCTGAGGAGAGACGGCCTTCACCCTAACCAGGAAGGCGCTATCCTCTTGTCTCGGAAGATAGATTTCGCATTGAGCCACATTTGACTAACTGCACTAGAGCAAGCCCGGTCACAGGCAATTACAGAGCCTACTAGCCTGGGTATGGAGTCAGTTAAGTTAGAACTAGCCAGCGCCAGGCTGGATAATCCCTGTACACATAGCAATTTTCTTAGAATAATACACAACTCACATAATGTTTTTTCTGCTATGACTATGACTACATCAGAGTTAGACATGCGTTCTACTCAGGTGGCAAATTATGATGCGTTCAGTTTATCGCAGCACCAAGTAGACAATCTGAAAATTCCCGTCATATCAATTCCTAGATATGGTCGTAATTATTTTAAGTGCACTGCGCATAATAAACGCAACGTTATTAATATTGCTACTACGGATCATTTTATCAACAACTCCTTAAAACAGCCCACTACCTATAATATGGGCTTTCTAAACATCAGATCTTTGTCTCCCAAAACGTTATTAGTTAATGAGGTCATTAGAGACAACAACATAAACGTCATCGGTCTTAGCGAAACCTGGCTTAAACCAGATGACTTTTTTGCGATAAATGAGGCATCTCCTCCTAACTATACGAATGCGCATATTGTATCTCGAATGCGCATATTGTATCTCCCGGGTCGCACTAATATACAACGAAAACTTTAACTTTAGTCCTAACTTAAATAATAAATATAAATCGTTTGAGGTGCTTTCTACGAAGTCTGCCACACCGCTGCCTCTGTGCCTGGCTGTTATCTACCACCCCCCAGGGCCCTATTCGGACTTTATCAGTGAATTCTCAGAGTTTGTTGCTGATCTAGTGACGCACGCCGATAATATAATTATAATGAGGGACTTTAATATCCATATGAATACCTCATTGGACCCACCGTGCGTGGCGCTCCAGACTATAATTGATAGCTGTGGTCTTACACAAATAATAAATGAACCGACGCATCGCAGCGGTAATACGATAGACCTAGTGCTTGTCAGGGGTATCACCGTTTCCAAAGTTATGATACTCCCGTATACTAAAGCAATGTCCGATCATTACCTTATATAATTCGAAGTTCAGACTCATGTTCGGCAAGCTAATAATAATAACTGCTTTAGCAGCCGCAACATTGATGCTGCCACAACGACGACTCTTGCTGGCCTACTGCCCTCGTAATGGCACCATTCCCAAAGTATGTGGGCTCTATTGATAACCTCACTAACAACTTTAACGACGCCCTGCGCGAAACCATTGATAGTATAGCACCGCTGAAGTTAAAAAAGGCTCCAAAAAGGCGTGACTCGGTAAAAAATCTGGGTACTATCTTCGACCCAACTCTCTCCTTTGAGTCACACATTAAAAGCGTTACTAAAACGGCCTTCTTTCATCTCCGTAATATTGCTAAAATTTGCTTCATTTTGTCCACTAAAGACGCCGAGATCATTATCCATGCGTTTGTTACGTCTTGTCTCGATTACTGTAACGTATTATTTTCGGGTCTCCCCATGTCTAGCATTAAAAGATTACAGTTGGTACAAAATGCGGCTGCTGGACTTTTGACAAGAACAAGAAAGTTTGATCACATTACATCTACACTGGCTCACCTGCACTGGCTTCCTGTGCACTTAAAATGTGACTTTGAGGTTTTACTACTTACGTATAAAATACTACACGGCCTAGCTCCATCCTATCTTGCCGATTGTATTGTACCATATGTCCCGGCAAGAAATCTGCGTTCAAAAGACTTCGGCTTATTAGTGATTCCTAAAGCCCAAAAAAAGTCTGCGGGCTATAGAGCGTTTTCCGTTCGGGCTCCAGTACTCTGGAATGCCCTCCCGGTAACAGTTTGAGATGCTACCTCAGAAGAAGCATTCAAGTCTCACCTTAAAACTCATCTGTATACTCTAGCCTTTAAATAAACCTCCTTTTTAGACCAGTTGATCTGCCGCTTCTTTTCTTTTTTGTCCTATTTCCCCTCCCCCCTTGTGGAGGGGGTCCGGTCCAATGACCATGGATGAAGTACTGGCTGTCCAGAGTCGAGACCCAGGATGGACCGCTCGTCGGGACCCAGGATGGACCGCTCGCCTGTGTATCGGTTGGGGACATCACTACGCTGCTGATCCGCCTCCGCTTGAGATGGTTTCCTGTGGACGGGACTCCGGCTGCTGTCTTGGATCCGCTTTGAACTGAACTCTCGCGGCTGTGTTGGAGCCACTATGGATTGAACTTTCACAGTACCATGTTAGACCCGCTCGACATCCATTGCTTTCGGGGGGGGGGGGGGTTCTGAGGTTCTCTCTAAGGTTTCTCATAGTCAGCATTGTCACTGGCGTCCCACTGGATGTGAATTCTCCCTGCCCACTGGGTGTGAGTTTTCCTTGACCTTTTGTGGGTTCTTCCGAGGATGTCGTAGTCGTAATGGTTTGTACAGTCCTTTGAGACATTTGTGATTTGGGGCTATATAAATAAACATTGATTGATTGATTGATTGTTATTGTTACCTCTATATATTCATAAACAAATATAATAATAGATAATAAAAAGCAATATATGATGAACTATATGATAACAAATACATAATAATAATAATAATAATAATAATAACAGTAATAGTAATAATACATGCATGAATAAAAATAATAAATGACATATAATAATTATTTTATAGTAAATAATTCATTTTGTGTATGATTTGTGTCCTGTTTTTTCTGTTGTATTAGCTTGGCTATATTGTTATTCAAGCCCCTACTTTTATATACTTGAGAGTTTGAAATAAATACATATATCATTTCAGATATTAATAATAAATAATATATGATAACAAATACACAAATACAAATAAAAATACATAATATTTAATAATACATACAGTACATAAATAATAGCAAATACTTTGATAGTTATTATATAATAAATAATGACATTATATTTCTGTTCTGTTTTTACCGTTGTATTAGCTTGGCTATATTGTTATTAACGCCACTACCTCAATATACTTCAGAGTTTGAAATAAATAAATATATAATAATGGGTAATACCAATAAATAATACATAATAATAAACACATAAATACTAATACTACATACTAAAATGAATAATATATTAATTAAATCATTGTTATTCATCCTATTTGGTTATTTTGAAAATACAACATTTCAAATTTTAACAAACACATTAGGGACATTCACGGTGGCAGAGGGGTTAGTGTGTCTGCCTCACAATACGAAGTTCCTGCAGTCCTGGGTTCAAATCCAGGCTCGGGATCTTTCTGTGTGGAGTTTGCATGTTCTCCCCGTGAATGCGTGGGTTCCCTCCGGGTACTCCGGCTTCCTCCCACTTCCAAAGACATGCACCTGGGGATAGGTTGATTGGCAACACTAAATTGGCCCTAGTGTGTGAATGTTGTCTGTCTATCTGTGTTGGCCCTGCGATGAGGTGGCGACTTGTCCAGGGTGTACCCCGCCTTCCGCCCGATTGTAGCTGAGATAGGCGCCAGCGCCCCCCGCGACCCCGAAAGGGAATAAGCGGTAGAAAAAAAAATGGATGGATTAGGGACATTTGCACAAAGTTTTATTATCGGATCAGTAAGGGACAAGCGGTAGAAAATGGATGGATGGATGGATATTGCCAATACCAGCCTGTATATTACTCGGTATCAGATCAGAAAGAAAATCAGCGGTATCGCACATGTCCGGTGCACAGGTGGACTTTTGAGTTCCAAGGGGGAGGAGCCTGATTGAGCGTAAGCTAACCACGGCCGGAACAAGTCACATGGTCGTCTCCCAGCAGAAATACAATGCAGTGGCACAAAAAGCCAATAATGTTCTCGATCAGACACAAAGCCACTTAATATATCCAGGAGTGTTTCTTTTCAACCACATCCAGTGGGTCCACAGCCAGAGAAACCGTGTCCCGGCGATGGTTTCCTTGTCCTCTTGAAGATTGAAGATGAGCGATAATGATGTCGGGGAATAGTGTGTGCCTCGCCGCTGTCAGCTGTCAGTCGCGCAGGAAGATGTTATTCCTTTTTTTTTTTTTTCGGAGGAGACCGTGGCTCCAGGTGTTTGCTTGGTGGAGTCGATTAAAACAGACGTGCTGTCACCCGCCAGCCTCCGACAAAATAACAGCTGCACCAAACCATTCGGGGTGTTTAGGTCGCATTATTTACCGCGCGTTCACGCCCGGTTCTGTCGGCGATGGCGGCCATGCGTCTAACTTTGCCCTGACCAGGTGGTCCGGCTGGCGTTTCATTGTTTTAATTTGTTAACGGTTCATTATTAGTAATGGAAGTCTTTCAAACTAATTGCGGTGCGGTAGAAACGACGTGCTGGGTCTGGGTTCTACACTTCCTGGCCACAGTACATGGAATACTGCAAAGGTGGAATGGCTCCAAGGAAGGTCATTAAATAGAAATGAGGATGGAGCCACGGGTCCATCCGCGACACGGTTTAATCCGGCTTCCAATCCCTCCGGGAGCTTTTTAGAAGCGGGCTGTCTGTTCGTTCTTGCTTATTTGGACATTTTTCGTTGATGGTTGGATGCATTTCTGCCACGGATCACAAGCCTGTGCAGTTAAATGTTTCCCTTTGTTCCTGTTTGTTATGTTTTTGTGTTAAGACGGTTAAGTATGAGTGAGCATTGTGAACCAGTGCTGAGAGACAGAACGATACTTATGTAATTCTGGGAAAGGTTCTTCTTTTTGTTTTAAAGCGACAACGTCCCAATTTGAGCAATGATGCATGTTAACCGCTGATTTGTTCAGATTTCGGCTTCTCAAGGAATATTACCGTATTTTTCAGACCACAAGGCGCACTTAAAATCCTTTCATTTTCTCAAAACTCGACACTGCGCCTTATAACCTGGTGCGCCTAATCTACGGAATAGTTTTGGTTGTGCTTACCGACCTCGAAGCTATTTAATTTGTTACACGGTGCAATGATAAGTTTGACCAACAAATGGCAGTCACACATAAGAGATATGTATAGACTGCAGTATGATGGCAGTCACATATAAGAGATACGTGTAGACTGCCATGTGATGGCAGTCACACATAAGATATACGTGTAGACTGCAATTTGATGGCAGTCACACATAAGAGGTATGTGTAGACAACAATATGATGGAAGTCACACATAAGAAATAAGAGTATACTGCAATTTGATGGCAGTCACACATAAAAGATACGTCCAGACTGTAATATGATGGCAGTCAGACGTATGAGATACAGTCCGTGTAGACTGCAATATGATGGCAATCAAATATAAGAGCTACGTGGAGACTGCAATATGATTGCAGTCACAAATATGAGAGATATGTGTAGACTGCAATATGATGACAATCACACAAGAGATATGTGTGGACTGCAATATGATGGCAGTCACACAAAAGAGATACGTGTAGACTGCAATATGATGGCAATCACATTAAGGAGATACGTGTAGACTGCAATATGATGGCAGTCACACATAAGAGATATGCGTAGACTGCAATATGATGGCAGTCACACAAAAAAGATACGTCTATACTGAAATATGATGGCAGTCACACATAAGAGATACGTTTAGACTGTAATTTTGGGCAGTAACACATAACAGATACATGTAGACTGCAATATGATGGCAGTAACAAATATAAGAGAAACGTGTAGACTGCAATATGATGACAATCACACAAGAGACATGTGTAGACTGCAATATAATGGCAATCACACATAAGAGATATGTGTGGACTGCAATTTGATGGCAGTCACACATAAGAGATACAGTACGTTTAGACTGCAATATGATGGCAGTCAAATATAAGAGATATGTGTAGACTGCAATATTATGGAAGTCACACATAAGAGATATGTGTAGACTGCAATATGACGGCAGTCACACATAAGAGATACGCCTAGACTGAAATAGGATGGCAGTCACACATAAGAGATACGTGTAGACTGCGATTTAGGGCTGTAACAAATATAGGAGATATGTGTAGACTGCAATATGATGACAATCACACAAGAGCTATGTGTAGACTGCAATATGATGGCAATCACACATAAGAGATACAGTTCGTTTAGACTGCAATATGATGGCAGACAAATATAAGAGATATGTGTAGACTGCAATATGTGCAATATGATGGCAGTGACACATAAGAAATATGTGTAGACTGCAATATAATGGCAGTCACACATAAGAGGTACGTGTAGACTGCATTATGATGGCAGTCACATATAAGAGATATGTGTAGACTGCAATATGATGGCAGTCACACAAAAGAGATACGTGTAGACTGAAATATGATGGCAGTCACACATAAGAGATACGTTCAGACTGCAATTTAGGGCAGTAACACAAAAACAGATACATGTAGACTGCAATATGATGGCAGTAACAAATATAAGAGATATGTGTAGACTGCAATATGATGGCAATCACACAAGAGATACGTGTGGACTGCAATATAATGGCAGTCACACATAAGAGATATGTGTAGACTGCAATATGATGGCAGTCACACATAAGATATACGTGTAGACTGCAATATGATAGCAGTCACACATAAGAGATATGTGTAGACTGCAATATGATGGCAGTCACACAAAAGAGATACATGTAGACTGAAATATGATGGCAGTCACACATAAGAGATACGTTCAGACTGCAATTTAGGGCAGTAACACAAAACAGATACATGTAGACTGCAATATGGTGGCAGGAACAAATATAAGAGGTATGTGTAGACTGCAATATGATGGCAATCACACATAAGAGATATGTGTGGACTGCAATATGATGGCAGTCACACATAAGAGATAAGTGTAGACTGCAATATGATGGCAGTCACATATAAGAGATACGTGTAGACTGCAATATAATGGCAGTCACACATAAGAGGTACGTGTAGACTGCAATATGATGGCAGTCACACAAAAGAGATACATGTAGACTGAAATATGATGGCAGTCACACATAAGAGATACGTTCAGACTGCAATTTAGGGCAGTAACACAAAACAGATACATGTAGACTGCAATATGGTGGCAGTAACAAATATAAGAGGTATGTGTAGACTGCAATATGATGGCAATCACACATAATAGATATGTGTGGACTGCAATATGATGGCAGTCCCACATAAGAGATAAGTGTAGACTGCAATATGATGGCAGTCACATATAAGAGATACGTGTAGACTGCAATATGATGGCAGTCACACATAAGAGATACGTGTAGACTGCAATAGGATGGCAATCACACAAAAGAGATACGTCTATACTGAAATATGATGGCAGTCACACATAAGTTATATGTTTAGACTGCAATTTAGGGCAGTATCACATAACAGATACATGTAGACCACAATATGATGGCAGCCACACATAATAGATATGTGTAGACTGCAATATGATGGCAGTCACACAAAAGAGATACGTGTAAACTGAAATATGATGGCAGTCACACATAAGAGATACGTTTAGACTGCAATTTAGGGCAGTAACACATAACAGATACATGTAGACTGCAATATGATGGCGGTAACAAATATAAGAGAAATGTGTAGATTGCAATATGATGACAATCACACAAGAGACATGTGTAGTCTGCAATATAATGGCAATCACACATAAGAGATATGTGTGGACTGCAATATAATGGCAATCACACATAAGAGATATGTGTGGACTGCAATATGACGGCAGTCACACATAAGATATACGCCTAGACTAGTCGGAAAAAACAAAGAAAAACAGAAAATATTATTTTAGATTTTTACAGAGATAAGACTATGGACGGTAAAATCCCATGCCTGAGACTCTGCATAAAGGCAAGATAATTCCACGTCCAATATGGCCACCTCCCCATCAGATGGAGAGACCAAGTTGAAAGGAAAGACGTGACCGCAACCTTGGAAACTAAACACATTTTCAGAAGCGCCCGTATAGCGTATTGATCAGTGTTTGCATCCATTGCAATGTGGGCTTGGTGCATTTGAAGTCATCATTCTCCACATTACTGCAGGAGAACACTCAATTGAGTCGGATGCCAGGAATTTGCAAAGAAATAAATAACCACTGTCTTCCCGGAGAATGCGGTGGCAAGGACGTACTGTAAATGTAGATGAATGTAGTCGTCTTCTTTAGCTGCTCCTTCTTCTCCTTGCAGGTGCCTCACGTTAACGGTGCTCGTTTGTCTGAATTACACAATATAGTAAGTGAAGTGTTGGTGCGTTTATGAGCTTTAAAGGTACAGTATAACAAACAAGCTGCCATTTTAAGAGGTGAAAGTCAGAATGTCCACAAAAGTAATATTCATCCATCCATACATTTTATACCGCTTGTTCCTCTCGGGGGTCACGAGCGGTGGCTGGTGCCGATCCAAACTGCATTAATTAGTTATAATTATTCAGGCTTTAATCAACCCTAATCTTGGACCAAGGAGTTACTTTTTCCCCATGTTTTAAACCATGTGGCTTATAAAACGGTGCGGCTAATTTATGGATTTTTAACTCGCTGACTGTCACATCCCCCACCCCCAAAAAGACAAGAAAATATACTGAAAAAGTGTGTTTTTGTTTGTGCTATGGCGCCATCTTTTGAAGAAAATTGTTCACTGCAGGTGCTGCAATGCCTTTTTGTTTAGGGTGAGCCCTAAACCGGAAGTGCCGTTCTGTCTTAGTCATCCAAGACGTTTCTACTTGTATGGTTTCGTCATTCGTCACTACAAGCAACGTTTCTAAGTTTTACAATATAACTAATACAATTACTGCTCACTAAACCGTCCCATGTGTGATGTATGTGGCCGTGTTTTCATGCATATGTGTACGTGCCAAGCTAGCATTGTTAGCATAAGATAATATGCTATTTACGAGTGTCTGTGTTAGTATTATTAACTTACAATGGCATTCTTTTGTGTTGTTTCAGTTTCACAAATTCCTCAGTGAAATTACCAAAAAGTCACCGTGGAATTTTTGAGTCTGTTTACTGTAGCTGATTGGAGATAATTTCCACAGCTAGTGGGCCCATGACCATGACTTCTGTTTTGTTTGATCCACCGTTTTATTGCCCTGTTAAACACACTGTTTGGAATCAATTAAGGTATGTAAATAACAATTTACAAAATATTTGTGTAAGAAACTCATTTCACAACGTGTATATCTGCAGCTAACATATCAGAAAATGTTTATTTCTTCTTGTGGGAACGGTACCCCTTTTATTGTAAATCGTACCATATATCTTATTTTTTTATCCAACTTCAAACTGTTAAGGCTATTTGGTTTTCCCTTGACAAATTCCTAAAATTAAAAGATTCCCCAGTATTCCAGGTTTTCCGCGACACTTTTCCAATTTAAACTGAGTCGGCCATTTTTCAAACTTTCACCATTTCCACGTTTCAACCAAATCAAACCATTCCACCTTCAAACCATTTCACTCATCCTGAAAATTCAAACTATAATTTTTCCAAGTAAATAAAAATTCCAGGCGTTCCCAGAATTCAAAGCCTGTGTCCAACCTTTTATTTGGTGACTATTCCTTCCACATTGTTAAACCCACTTCAACCATTCCACCGTCAAATCATTCCTCTTAATCAGGACAAAAAACAAACTGGAAAAATTCCCGCTTTTCCCGAAATTCCATAATACCATTTATCAATTAAAAATATCACTACTTCAACATCTCATCACCGATTTGAAAATATCCAAAACTAACCATTTTAAATGTTTTAGCATTTTCAACAAAATACCCGCTTTTCCGAAAATTCCCATGAAATTGCTATTGAAAAGAATGTGACATTTTTCAAAGTTCCATAACCTCCACAATTTTTGTCCGATTCAAACTGTTCTAACTTCAAAATATTCAGCATGTTTATGAATTGTGTGCTCTTTTTCAACCATTATAAAAAAATCCATGAGTTCCTAGAATTCCCAGTTTTTAGGGACATTTTTCCCATTCTAAATGAATTATCAAATTTTCAACCGATTCGAACCATAATACCTTCAACATTTTCAATAATCCTGGAAATTCAAACAACCATTTTTCCACGTTCGACAATTTTTTTAGTACTTCCTGTTTTTTTCTCACCTTATTTCCAACCCTTTTTTAGTGCGATGACTCCTTTCACAATTTTCAACACATTTCAACCGTTCCACCGTCAAAACATTCCTCTTAGTCAGGACCAAAAAACTATTTGGTTTAAGAACTTGAAAAATTCCCGTTTTCCCGAAATTCCAAAATACCATTTTTCAATTAAAAAACTCTTACTAGTTCAACATTTCTTGACGGATTTGAACAATTCCAACACCAACCAATTCAGCTCATTCAGGACATTCATGCTCTTAACCATTTTCAGTGGAATCCGGCTCTTCCCAAAATCCCCAAATTTTCAGGAAGTTCCCATTGAAATGAAAGAGACATTTTCCCAAGTTGCACAATTCCCACATTTTTCAACCTATTCAAACCATTCCAATATGAACACCTTTCACTCATCCTGGACATTCAGACTGACACTTTCCCAAGTTCCAAACCAAATTCCATTTTTCCTGGAAATTCAAACTCTTCCACATTGAAACCGTTCCAACATTCAAATTATTCCTACATTCATACGACATTCTGTCAGCATTACATTTCAACTTCAGCATTGGAGCATTCATACACAATTCCTTCAGGAATTGCCTCATCTAGTTTTGCAAATTTGTTCTTATAAATTGCAACATTATTCTTTGAATATGTGAACTTTATTCCTTCCTAAAAATCATTTTTTTTTGTAATATTGCACGTTTATTGGGATGAACAATTATATTGCATTAAATGATAACCTGGGTACATTCCTAAATTGTCCCACCCGCATCAAGACGAAAATAAATATGATTGGATTTCGGCTCTGTCAACATTTTCGTCTCGTTTTTATTTGTCGGATAAATTGTCAAGTAATTTTGTCCTTGTTTTCGTCAATGCACATTTGTTGGTATTTGTTACCGTGCTATTTAAGTCAGTGTGTGAATGTGTGCGTGAATGGGTGAATGTTGGAATAGTGTCCCAGCGCTTTGAGTACCATGAATGTAGGAACGTCTAAGTAAGTATAATCCATTTACCATTGAGGGGTAAATATGTCGTCGACGATAGCTAAGATGGAAATTTTAACACTGCTCTGCACCACTTTTGCACTCGATATCAACTACGCACGCAGTCTTAGTAGATCAATATTAATGGCCGTTTTGCGCACACAACTTAGCACTTGTTAATTTGGGTCTTTGTAGATCAGGCCCAAAGAGTTTATGTTTGATTGATATAGTTATACTAAAGACTATAAAAAATGGGACCCATTACCTACCTGCTTGGCACTCAGCATCAAGGGTTTGAATTGGGGGTTAAATCAACAAAATGATTCCCGGGCACGGTCACAGCTGCTGCTCACTGCTCCCCTCACCTCCTAGGGGGTGAACAAGGGGATGGGTCGAATGCAGAGGTTAATTTCCCCACACTTAGTGTGTGTGTGAAAATAATTGGTACTTTAACTTTAACATTGTTCATGAACATTTTTGGCACATGTTCTGAAGGTTTGCATGTTTGTGTAATTGTTCCTTTAAATTCTCGAGTTAGGAGATAATTTCTGTTATGGGATTATTGTTATTATTATTATTATTTATTTCTATTTACTATGTGTCGTTTGGTAAGCTGAAATGTGTATTTTCAAGTTGTTTAACTGTTGCTATGGTTACGTTGCTACGGTTACGGGCAGTTCCTTTTCCGCCAGCAGGTAGAAAAAAACTGTTTAAAGAGTTCCGGCACTAACAGGCAGTACAGTGTCGGTAGTACTACATGGAAGACAGTTTACCACGATTGCAGATCAGAGAAAGAACCACAGTAAGATTATCACTTCAGAGTGTTATAAGTGACAGTGTATCAGTAGCACTAGTTAAAGTTCAGGACGTTTGGGCACTTCACATTGCCAGTATACGTGAAGTGCATGCTAACCGCTAGTAAACTAACCGCAGTCCGCACTTGTGTTTGTGTGCTGCACGTTTGCCTTAAGTTCGGTATATAGATCCTCTCCCCGGTGACTGTATAATTTGGAGAGCGAGTGTGGGACAATTTAGCAAGTTTAGTTATTTGCTATTGTTGCTACATTGCTGCGAGGGACGTGGACACGTGAGGTTGGCCTGTCCATTGCACGCCCTCACGGACTGACCCAGGACGAGGCTGGTTCTCCTCTCGCTCCAGACTGGACCTCCTGAGGCGTGTTAAAGGAAGCACGGTTATGCTTACCCCCCATTTCTACTCCACAAAGGGAGGTGTCCCCCCTCTCCAGCACCCCCTTTGTATCCAGCAGTTTCAACTCACCACCCCGCCCCTAAGTGCACCCCCGATTCATCAGGACGGCAACGGACAATCTTCTGGCCCAGCCAAGGGGCCCAAGTTGGACTTAGTGTGTGTGTTGTGTGATTGGTTTAGTGCGGGTCGTTCTATTGGGGAGGTAGCGTGTGAGTGGGGAAGAGTGTATGAGTGTAATTAATGTCTGGTTATTGTATGTCTATCTGGTTATTGTATAGTAAATTGTTCAACTGTATAAGCAGTCTCCTCTCACTCTCTCTTAAGATTAGATTTGTGCATAATAGTGAATAATTCGGGTCATACCCCTATGGTAAAAATACAGTCCTTTACAGGCTCCCGTACAGCACATGTTAATCACTACGCGCCATTTTTTAAAATCCCGCTTATCCCAAAATTCCAGGAAGTTCCCATTGAAATGAATGGGACATTTTCCCAAGTTGCACAATTCCCAATATTTTCAAACTTCTCAAACCATTCCAACATCAACACATTCCACTAATCCTGGACATTCAAACTGACACTTTCCAAAGTTACAAACCTAATTCCTTTTTTCCAGGAAAATTCAGACTCTTCAACGTGCAAACCATTCCAACTATTCTTACATTCATACGACATTCTGTCAGCATTTCAGTTCAACTGCATTGCTTCGATGCTCCAATGCTTCATTGGAGTATTCTCAAGCAATTCCTTCAGAATTGCATCATCTAGTTCATTGCTGGTAGATAGTTGAAAGTAAATGTTTTGGACTGGACTTTGGCAGAAAAAAAAACAAGTGTCTTGTCCACGCACCGATGCAGCAAACTATTGCAGAGACAGCCAGCATATAAAGTACGTTCGCGATAAAACTAGGCAAAGCTCTTCTATACGCTTCAAGTCCTTCTCTACTTGGAAGCAAAGAACAAGCATGTCGATCAATTCTAGCGAACATCAGGTGGAAACACCTTGAAGACCTGTGCTGTTATCTGCCATGTTACAGCAGTGCGGGTGATTGAGTAGCAGTCCAGTGCACTGTGTTCAATTCCAAACTATCACTTTCACCTTCCCCACTGTAGCGCATTGTGCACCAAAAGGTAATGATCCACTTGGTTTGCTGCCAGGACATTTTCTCTCCTTGTGCTCGTCTCACTCCTTTGCTTCTTTCACTCTGGGATTCTTTTCTGGGTTGGGGAAAAAGAAAAAAAAAAACCTGTCTGTTGCAATACAAGAATTGCGAAAGAAAGTCTGCTTTGTGAATCAAAAGAAGCAATGAGGTGAGTAAAAGGGTTTATTTTTGTCTTGATGCATTACGACTACAAAGTTTGTTCATTAGTTTGCTCGGTGAGCAGAACTTTGCAAAAATAAAATACATTTCTCCAAATTTAGTTCGCTCGTTACATTCAACTTAAAAAAAAAGTTGTTTTAAACAAAAAAGTAACGATAACAATATTCCAAACAAAAAAAATGCAATTTCGGCAGACATTCCGTGTGAATGCTGAAAACTATTATGCTAACAGTTAGCACACCAGCAAGATAGCAGTAAGTGAAAACATATACAACTCCTGGCTGAAAAGGGCTATTCTGCTAACATTTAGCATCCATAAGTACCAACATATATCTGTGTGTGCTATCCTAATCTACTGATGCTATTGTCGTTAGCATTAGCTAATATGCTAACACGTATACCAGTGCCCATGTTGGTATTATTAACTTAGAGGGGTGTTCTTTTTGTATTGTTTCAGTTTCACAGAGTCCTCAATGAATTCACCTAAACGTCACCGTGGACTTATTGTGTCCATTTAGCTGATTGGAAAGCTAGCTTCCTTTGCTCGCGGGTACATAACGATGACTTTTGTTTTGTTTAATCAACTGTTTTACTGCCAGACACCGTTTGAAAACAATTAAGGTATGTAAATAAACATTTACAAAATATTTCTGTGTAAACTGATTTCACAATGTAGTATCTGCAGCTTATAGTCCTGTAATAGATGGATTTTTGTATTTAGTGGGTGTGGCTTATAGACCTGTGCGCTCTATAGTCCAGAACATTATATTTCCTTTTCAATAGAAGCAAGTGTTTTGAGTAAAGAGCCCAGTCACAGAACCAATAAAGTTGAGGTACCACTATATGACTTAAAAACATATAAAACTCTTAGCAGCATACCTGACCTAAAAAGGCTACTCTGCTAACATTTAGCATCCATAAATACCAACATATATCTGTGTGTGCTATCCTATTCTACTGATGCTATTGTTGTTAGCATTAGCTAATATGCTAACACATATACCAGTGCCCGTGTTGGTATTATTAACTTACAAGGGCGTTATTTTTGTATTGTTTCAGTTTCACAGAGTCCTCAGTGAATTCACCAAAACGTCAGACACCGTTTGAAAACAATTAAGGTATGTAAATAAATATTTACAAAATATTTCTGTGTAAACTGATTTCACAATGTAGTATCTGCAGCTTATAGTCCTGTAATAGATGGCATTTTTTTTATTTACTGGGTGTGGCTTATACACCTGTGCGTTCTATAGTCCAGAACATTATATTTTCATTTCAATAGAACCAAGTGTTTTGAGTAAAGAGCCCAGTCACAGAACCAATAAAGTTGAGGTACTACAATATGACTTAAAAACATAAAACTTTTGGCAGCATACCTGACCTAAAAAGGCTACAATGCTAACATTTAGCATGCATAAGTACCAAAATGAATTACTCTGAGGTGAGAACATGCAAAATGAACTGTAAAAAGACAAAAACTCACGCTAACAGTTAACAAATATAGTACTTGACTTGCTGCATGCTATTTATATTAAATGCACTACATGTAGATGAGTATATATTTACTTACTTTGCTAATCAAAATTAAAATGTGATAAGGGAAATTAAACAAACAACATTGTTAGGTGGGATTGAGGGCATTTGCTACCCTATTTTTAGATTCTTAATCCTCATATTTTGTTTTTTAAATTAAATTGTTAGATTTGTGTTGTAAATGTTGTTGCAACTGTAGTAGCAACTTGTTTGTAAATCCACATGGAAAACACATATTTTATAATATATTTGCGCTTAAACCTCACACATTCACCATCTGAATGATAGAAGTTAGCAATGCTGAAAATGTTTGGCATAATCTGATACCAAACAGATACAAGAATAGTATCGCCGACACTCATACCGATACTGAGACTTTTTTACTTGCGTTTCTTTATCATTTAATATTTTGCAAACGTGTCTCCAGTAAGGAAAAATATTTAATACAAAAAAGTTTCTATAACTGACAATAACAATACAAAACAATGTCACAGTATATAAATACAAAACAAATACTATCCATCCCTCCATTTTCTACCACTTGTCCCTTTCGGGATCGGGGGGTCGCTGGAGTCTATCTCAGCTGCATTCGGGCGGTAGGCAGTGTACACCCTGGACAAGTCGTCACCTCATCGCAGAGAAAAAAAAGTCACTATTACAAAATACTAGGGCTGTGAATCTTTGGGTGTCCCACGATTCGATTCAATATCGATTCTTGGTGTCACGATTTGATAATATATCGATTTTTTCGATTCGATTCGATTCTCGATTCAAAAACGATATTTTTCCCGATTTAAAAGGATTCTGTATTCATTCAATACATAGGATTTCAGCAGGATCTACCCCAGTCTGCTGACATGCCAGCAGAGTAGTAGATTAAAAAAAAAAAAAGCTTTTATAATTGTAAAGGACAATGTTTTATCAACTGATTGCAATAATGTAAATTTGTTTTAACTATTAAACGAACCAAAAATATTACTTATTTTAACTTTGTGAAAACATTGGACACAGTGTGTTGTCAAGCTTATGAGATGCGATGCAAGTGTAAGCCACTGTGACACTTTTGTTTTATTTTTATAAATGTCTAATGATAATGTAAAAGAGGGATTTTTAATCACTGCTATGGTGAAATTATAACTAATATTGATACTGTTGTTGATGATTTTACATTTTTATTTCAATACTTTTGGTTTGTACTGTGTCGTGTTTGTGTCTCCTCTCCAGTGCTCTGTTTATTGCAGTTCTGAGTGTTGCTGGGTCAGGTTTGGTTTTGTAATTGGATTGCATTGTTACGGTTTTGCTGTGTAGTGGTTTGTTGGATTGATAAAAACAAAACAAAAAAAAATGATTTTTTTTAAAATTAGAATTGATTCTGAATTGCACAACATAAACGATTCGATTCGTATCCGAATTGATTTTTTCCCACACCCCTACAAAATACCAAAAGCAACAAACTAACAAAACGTGTAATCTTGCAATCTTTAAAATGTAAACATGGCAGCATATTACAATGGATATTGTATACTTGGACTCGTATTTGATTACTCGATTTATTATTACAATCCAAGAGCGAGCCGTATACAGGACATCCTCCTCTGTCTATTTCTGTGTGCTATCCCAATTTATTGACACTAGCGTCATTAGCATTAGCTATTATGCTAACTTGCAATGGCATTTTTTTGTATTGTTTCAGTTTCACAAATTCTTCGGTAAAATTCACTAAAAACATCACCGTGGAGTTATTGAGTCTGTTTAGAAGATTAGAGAGCTGGTTTCCGCTGCTAGCGGGTCTGTGACCATGACTTCTGTTTCGTCTAACCAGCAGTTTTACTGCCTGTTTGGAAACAATTAAGGTATGCAAATAAACATTTACAGGATAGTTATGTTTAAATAACTAATTTCACAACGTGTATATCTGCAACTTATTGTCCAGTGTGGCTAATATAAGGATTTTTTTTTTTATTCAGTGGGTGTGGCTTATTAACTTGTACAACCTGTAGCCAGAACATATACTATCCATTTCAATACATGTTCATTTAGAGATGTGAGTGTTTTGAGTAAAGAGCCCAGTCACAGTTACTACTACTTGACTTATTCTGAGTAAAACAACACAATTCTACAGCTATTCTTTTCTGTGAGTGTTGATGTTCCATCGGGATGCACAACCACTGCCCTGTCTCCGTCACAGCTCAAGTCGAGCAACATTGCCATGTAATTACAGACACACGGAAAAAAAAGACAAGATCTATGGGCTTCAAAGGGGGGGTGAATGGAGTTTGATGATTGCAGGACACTTGGCTTTGTCTTCTAAGAAGAGTGTCTCTCTCTCTCGCTCTGGAGTGGAAATCCTCCAGCAAGAGTGTGGAGGGCATTTCAACTTGAGCTCTACCTACCTACTTATCTGGTGCTACTTATCCATCTATACAGATCTAAATACTTATCTGGTGATACGTATCCATTTACACAGATCTACCTACTTATCTGGTGCTACTTTTAGATTAATTATACATAAGTTATCACACAATTCTTACACTTAAAGGCTGTTGCTGTAGTTATTATCTATTCTGTACTTTTTCTGCTTCGTGCTGTCACTGACAGTTTTGGTTATGTTTTAGTTTTCCCTCTGTTTGTGGTTTATTTCCCGTCAGCACTCTTATTTTTGTTCAGTTTCCTGCTTGCCTCCCTTAGCAATGTTCCCCTCAGCTGCGACTGATTGGCACCTGGCCACACCTGGTGTCAATCAGTCGGCTGCTATTTATACCTGCCTTGCCCTCCAGTCAGGGCTGGATTATTGTTTGCTGTATGATGTGGACTGCGTGTTTCTCGTATGCTGTGAGCTTTTCCCTGGATCCTGACTCCTGTCCTTGTATGCGGTTTCCTGGTTTCTGGTTTGTGTTTTCCTTGCATTTTTTTAACATTAAAACCATTTGTTCTTGTACCAAGCATGCCATCTCTGCATCTTGGGGTTCGTCACCAACACTTCATGACACGTGCTAGGGCACACAACTTGTTATCTTCCATGGCATGTGAGGAATGGCCTCGCGTGGATGTTTTTCTGTCTTTCAACCTTGCAAACAGCCACGGACGAACAAGAACCTCAACTTAGATAAGGCATAGCAGGCAGACAAAGCAGAGACAGGGGGCAATCACAACGCCCCCAGCACTTTCCGTTCTGAATAATCATGTATTTTGCGTACCGGAGCTGCTTGCATAATGTGTGACCCCTCCCTTTAGAAGCAGCCTCTGCATATAACTAGGGAACTCCCAAACTGAATAAATAGAGGAATGTATGGACTGTTCCTCAGAGCGTAGGGTGAGACTGTAAGTGAGTGTACAACTCCATGAGTTCTCCCCATGAGCTAAATTTAACTATTTCTCTGCCTGAATCCTTGCTTCTTCTTTTGTTTAATAGATAGTATGGTGCTTAAACCTGACAGCCACCTATCCATCTATACAGATCTACCGACTTATCTGGTTCTACCTATCCATCTATACAGATCTACCTACTTATCTAGTGCTACCTATCCATCTATAGAGATCTACCTACTTATCTGGTGCTACCTATCCATCTATACAGCGCTACCTACCTGTTACAGAGAGAGGTCCTAATGTGACTTATTCACTCAGCAACAAAGGACTATTGACGTGTGACTTTCCAGCTGTGAACTGCAAATGTGGCACCATGCAAAGCAGCTTATTGAGCGGTCACGGCGTAAGCTGCACTCCTGACCCGCCGCCGCTGCCGCCGCATCGTCTATTTGCTTCTGGCCCCATTCGGCTCCGAGCTATCGAACAGCGAGGAGGAGGAGAATGAAAGAGAAAGCCCTGAAGTCACGTGTTTGTGCGTGAGCGACAGAAATAGAGTCAAGCGATAACGCAAACCTTGTTACGCAAAAGCATAGGTGTCAAACCCAAGGCCCCGGGGGCCCGCGACATCATTTCATCTGGCCAGTAATGTGTATATCTGGCCTTGTCACCTCCTCCTGGGCAGAAGAGCGACACGGTAGTGCGGCTGGATCAAAAGAGACGACGGGCACGCTTTGCTGAACAAAAGTTGCTTTATTACAAGCGAGCATCATGATACAGGACTGCAGTACATGGAGGAGTTAAAGTGAAAAAAATGAGGCGCTCTTAACTTCTTAAAATCCTTTTTTTTTGTCTGGGTGTGAGTTCATTCAGGAGAGTACAACCTGACCATATAAAGAGATGTTTGTGTGTAAGTGACTGGGAAGACAACGGATGCCCACCATAACTTGTAAGTTGATGTTTAAGATAAACATTGATTCTCTCCTCCAGGATAGAGCTATCACTTTTGCATTCTGAAATCGGAATGTATTGCCTCTTCTCGTGAGAGAGCTAATTCCAGTCCACATGCAAATGTCAAACTAAGGCTCCTTATTTTATTATGGACTCAACCATTATTTACTTAAACCTGGTGGTTTGCTCTCTCCAAGTTATAGATGAACATTCGCCATATGTAGACCATAATATTAGATAATTGATTCACTTCACCCGCAAACACCTGGAAAGGATATTTGTCAATAAAGAAATGAATATGTTATTATACATATATATATATATATATTTGAGGGTGTGGGAAAAAATCGATTTGAATACAAATTGCGATTCTCATGTTGTGCGATTCAGAATCGATTCTCATTTTCAAAAAAATCTTTATTTTTTATTTATGTGTTTATTTTTTTAATCAATCCAACAAACCACTACACAGCAATACCATAACAATGTAATCCAATTCCAGAACCAAACCTGACCCAGCAACACTCAGAACTGCAATAAACAGAACAATTGAGAGGAGACACAAACACGACACAGAACAAACCAAAAGTATTGAAACAAAAATGAATATTATCAACAACAGTATCAATATTATTAATAATTTCAGCATAGCAGTGATTAAAAATCCCTCTGACATTATCATCAGACATTTATAAAAATTAAAAAAAAAAGAACAATAGTGTCACATTGGCTTACACTTACATCGCATCTCATAAGCTTGACAACACACTGTGTCCAATGTTTTCACAAAGATAAAATAAGTCATATTTTTGGTTCGTTTAATAGTTAAAACCAAATTACATTATTGCAATCAGTTGATAATACATTGTCCTTTACAAATATAAAAAGCTTTTTTTTTAAATCTACTTCTCTGCTAGCATGTCAGCAGACTGGGGTAGATCCTGCTGAAATTCTATGTATTGAATGAATACAGAATCGTTTTGAATCGGAAAAATATCGTGTTTGAATCGAGAATCGCGTCGAATCGAAAAAATCGATATATAATCGAATCGCGACCCCAATAATCGATATTGAATCGAATCGTGGGACACCCAAAGATTTGCAGCCCTAATATATATATATATATACATATATATATATATTCCCTGTGTGTCAAACATACTCGGACAACGAATATGATTCTCTTATAAAACGGTGTTTGAGGTTTTTAAAGGCGGAATAGCAGTTTTTCAATCTTTAGTGCGCATAGAAAAGAAAAAGATGTGTCTTTGTCTCTCATAGGACAAAATTCCAAAGAAGTGCAATTCCATTTAAGTAAATGGGACAGAGTAAAACTAGAATGTTGCTACCCACCTCTGTATATGATCAAGAAATGTGCACATTCTGAGATTTTCTCTTGACGGGTTTAAACAACTATGAGAATCATACAGAAAATACAGTTTGATGAAAAAATAGTCACACGTTTTACTTCATCATGATCATTATTTGGCCCTGCCTCGACTGCATCCCCTCGCCCGCACGGCCCTGCATTGCCTTTACATCTGCCTATGTGGGGCAAATCCCCCCCATTTTTTTTCCCACACGTTTGCTGCAGTCAGCAAGAATAAATGTCCGAGGAAAGAGAAAAGAAAAGGAGGCACTACCTTTAGACTTGGATTTCAGTCGTCTTTTAATGCGTTCCCATCCATTATTAATGTCCTTGTGCTGGATAATTTTGGCGGACAGTCGCTAAAAGTATGTAGTTGGCAAGAACCCGGTCTTAAGATGAAACTCAGCACTAAAAGGCCAAATTCCTCACCACTCCTTGTGTCCAACCTCTTAAAAGTCTCATGAGGTCCAATTTATACAATTTCTCACATGGAGCATATAGTATAATGTTAAGCAAAGGCTGTGTCCACAGCTTTATGGGTCAAGAATAATTCCCTTTTGGCTAAACATTCCATCTGTATTAAAATTGCACTTAGCATTTTAGCCAATCAGAAGTCTAAGATACCAAAGAACAATGATAAATTGAGTAAAAGGTGAACTAAAACGTGCAGACCTTCAATTGTGGATTCCATGCATATATGTGAATCTATAAAACCCAAAAGCAGTGAAATTGTCAAATTTTGTAAATGGTCAATAAAAACAGAATACAATGATTTGCAAATCCTTTTCAACTTATATTCAATTGAATTGCAAAAACAAGATATTCAACGTTGAAACTGGAAATCTTTGGTATTTTTTGCAAATATAGGCTCATTTGGAATTTGATGCCTGCAACAGGTTTCAAAAAAGCTAGCACAAATGGCAAAAAAAGACTGAGAAAGTTGAGGAATGCTCATCAAACACTTATTTGGAACATCCCACAGGTAAACAGGCTAACTGGGAAGAAGTGGGTGCCATGATTGGGTATAAAAGCAGCTTCCATGAAATGCTCAGTCATTCACAAACAACGATGGGGCGAGGGTCACCACTTTGTCAACAGATGCGTGAGCAAATATTCCAACAGTTTAAGAACAACATTTCCCAACCAGCTATTCCAAGGAATTCAGGGATTTCCCCGTCTAAAGTCTGTATTATAATCAAAATATTCAGAGAATTTGGAGAAATCACTGCATGTAAGCAATGATTTTACAAACTTTCAATACCTCAGGCGATACCGCATCCAAAAGCGACATCAGTGTGTAAATGATATCGCCACATGGGCTAAGGAACACTTGAGGAAACCACTGTCAGTAACTACATTTGGTCGCCACAACTGTAAGTGCAAGTTAAAACTCTACTATGCAAAGCCAAAGCAATGTATTAACAACACCCAGAATGGCTGCCGGCTTTGCTGGGCCTGAGCTCATCTAAGATGGACTGATGCAAATTGTAAAAGGGTTCTGTGGTCTGACGAGTCCACATTTGATATTGTTTTTGGAAACTGTGGACGTCGTGTCCTCCAGACCAAAGAGGAAAAGAACCATCCGGATTGTTATAGGTGCAAAGTGTAAAAGCCAGCATCCGTAAAGGTATGGGGGTGTATTAGTACACTTGGCATGGGTAACTTACACATCT
The DNA here is from genome assembly GCF_033978795.1 of Nerophis ophidion. Classification (NCBI taxonomy): domain Eukaryota; kingdom Metazoa; phylum Chordata; class Actinopteri; order Syngnathiformes; family Syngnathidae; genus Nerophis; species Nerophis ophidion. Next base: position 36,716,148 of record NC_084617.1, read on the forward strand.
GTGAAGGCACCAATAATGCTGAAAGGTACATACAGGTGTTGGAGCAACACATGTTGCCATCCAATCAACGTCTTTTTAATGGACACCCCTTCTTATTTCTACAAGACAAGCCAAGCCATGTGTTACAACAGCGTGGCTTCATAGTAAAAGAGTGTGGGTACTAGACTGGCCAGCCTGTATTCCAGACCTGTCTCCCATTGACAATGTTTGGCGAATTATAAAGCCAAAAATACCACAACGGAGACCCCGGACTGTTGAACAACTTGAGCTGTACATCAAATAAGAATTGGAAAGAAATTCGCCTGAAAAGCTTAAAAAATGTGTCTCCTCAGTTCCCAAATGTTTACCGAGTGTTGTTGAAAGGAAAGGCCGTGTAAAACAGTGGTAAAAATGCCCCTTTGACTACTTTTTTGCAATGTGTTGCTGGCATTAAATTCTAAGTTCATGATTATTAGCAAAACAAAATGAAGTTTCTCAGTGTGAACATTAAATATCTTGTCTTTGCAGTCTATTCAATTGAATATAAGTAGAAAAGGATTTGCAAATCATTGTATTCTCGTTGTATTTACAATTTACACAACATGACAACATCACTGCTTTTGGGTTTTGTCGGAATGGAAATTGCCACGTTTTCCATCGAGCGATATTATCTCCATTTTTAATCAAAAATTAGCATAACATAAAATAATGTGGACAGAGTAATTATGTGATGATCAATATTTGGTTGAAAAGCAACATTACAATATCCACATAACTTATTTTGCACTGGTAGTCGTAGGGCTCTTGTGTTTCTAGAACACAAAAAAACTGCAGAACAACTCAAAACTACCACAAATGGTGGCAAATATGAGAAAAATAAACATTAACACATTAACATATTGAGAACCTGATAAAATGTATTTATTTACCTTTACCCCCTGAAACCTAATACCAGGGTTCAGTAACCCAATATTTTGAAAGAGCCATATTGGACAAAAATACAAACCAAAAGTCTGTCTATAGCCGGAGAAAATTAAAAGCTTTATATAAGTGTTATAATGAAGGCAACACATGATTTAAGTGTCTATATTAGCTATATTAGCCTACTATCAAACACTGACGCAAATCTTCGTTGACAGAAAAGTTGTATTTTAATTCTACATATTTTTGCAACATTGGAAGTCATTAGTAAAATGGAGGCTTCTCACAGGATGAGATAACTTCTGGAAATTACTGGCTCAGAATAGCCAAAGGTATAGATGTTTGTGTCCGAGTTAAAGCAAACGACAGGCTGTCTTCTTCAAATAGATTTATAACAATCTTTGCAAGTTGGGTAACATTTGCTGTGGTCTGGAACAACATGGCACACAAACAACTATCCATCCATTCATCCATCCATCCATCCATCCATCCATCTATTTTCTACCGCTTGTTCCATTCAGGGTCGCTGAAGCCTATCTCAGCTGTAACTATTTAAATATAAATTAAATGCACAGAGGACATAAGTAAAGGAGATTAAATGAGCTCAAATATAGCTACAAAGAAGACATAATGATGCAATATGTAAATGCAGCTTGCCTAAATAGCATGTTAGCATCGATTAACTTGCAGTCATGTAGTGGCCAAACATGCCTGATTAGCACTCCAACAAGTCAAAAACATTAACAAAGCTCAACTTTGTGCATTCATAAAACGTTTGGTGGACAAAATGAGACAAACCAGGAGTGGCATAAAACACGTCTTTCTGTGGCAGCCTTGAATAAAGTTGTACATGTGTACAACTAGTGTGAGTTCAACGGCCGCCAAAATTGGGTCAAAATAGCGCTTTCCAAATATTGTCATCAGTGAAGCGCCTTTAATACAAACAGTGGGATTTCAAACAATTAGGAAGGTTTCTGTCAAGTTTATCCTCCTACAGAAAACAACAAATATATTTTGCCCCCATTTGTTTTCATTTTCACACATTTTTTTAAAAGTTCCAGGGAGGACCTATGGCGGCACTGAAGAGCCACATGCGGTTCTACAGCCAAGGGTTGCTGACCCTCGCCTTATACCATACCAACTTTATTTATAAAAACCCTTTAAAAACAACCACAGCTGAAAAACAAGGGGGTGCACACCACAAGCAAGTAAAAATGCAGGCAAAGGACAGACTCACTATCATTTCAAACATATGATATTATGCACACACTACTAAAACACTTATGTAATGAAAACACAACTTCTGGGAATGTATTTGTAAATACAAGGACTAGAATGTTAAAGATTTTTAATAACTCAAGTACACGATCATAGTCTGTGTACTGCATGTCCTCCACGTAGATTAGTGGTTATTAATGATTTTCTGTCATGCCACTCTCGGAGGCGAAAAAAACCTCACACCCCCCCGGTGTTAAAATCCTAATGAGACGCTGACAATATTGACATATTTATGAGGCTGGTGTATCGAAGAATAAAAGAAAGACGCTAATACACTCTTGCAATAGTGACCGGATGTTTAAGGGCGGACCTTGCTGGGGTTCATTCTGGCAAAAGCTACTCCGACTAGCAATGGGAAAGCCTGGATGTTCAAATTTACGCTCGCAACTCAAAAGATGACACAAAGCCGAGAGAAGTACTTGGAAGTTAGAAGAGCCATATGTAATAATTACACGTCAAGTCATCATGAAATATGTCAAAAGGCATTATTAAATCATGTTCTTTTCCAATACCTCTATGATTGATAATGTTAGTTCAGCCGGGATATGCTCAGTTTGAAATTAGATTTACAGTCCTGAAATATTATTGTTTTCATTTCGATGTCCCGCCCTCCAGCGTTTGACCAATTAGAAAGTCTCTGAGTGTGTCACATTCAGGTTGCCAGTTTCGCACCGCCATCTTGGTCTGGCTACTGCCACTGGTAAAGTTACTAAACACGTCAGACCTTAGTCAATCTAAAAGTTACCACTCTCAACTTATTCATCACAAAGCCAGGAACAAAACCAGGATTTGTATTGGGATGCCTTTGAAAGATGGAGACCATTGAAGGCAGAGAAGAGTTTTTCTATCTGACGCCAAACTTGATAATTTCCTCCTTGATAGGTAAGTCAGGCATTTAAGTTTTCTTATGACTTGTAATAAATGGAAAAGGACATTTGGCATGTAAACTTTATCGTACGATACAGTCTTTGATCTTGTCTAACAAAGCTAGTATGTTCCTGGAACAAATGCTTAGTGTGATGGTGCTTAGCTCCTAGTGTAATGCTTAGCATGCTAACCCGGTCAATGACACATCGACATACAGGCTAACGGCCATTTTTGATGTGTATTCGAACTGACAGGGCAAAATATATTTTCAACAAGTAAAACCCATGTTGATATGGGTAGCGTCAGTGCCTATTTCCTTCTCAATATGTTGATACGCTGAGGAAACGGGTTCCATTATTAGCCCGGCTGTCATCATAGCAATGTGAAATGTATGGAGACAGACAAATCACATGATCAAATAATTCTTCATCGGTGTAGCCTACAGGCATACCTTGGTAAAATGTCTCCTCTTTATTTATGGGCATACATAAGGCTGATAAGCATGTTCCACTGTTTTTCACCAGTATAACCATTGCTAGCATTGGTTGTAGTTGGTTTAAGTCTTTTTTTTTCTGATAGTACTGACAATAACCATATTATTGTGATATTGTACACAGACATGACCTACTTCTTCTTCAAAATAGCCAAATTTGTGTGTAAAATGTGTTGGTTAGAGATTTGTCATTGACACAACACTTTTCTATTCAGCTATCATGGTCCCAGCACCTCAACCCCTAGTGAGAGGCAGTGGAAGTCTGATATTCCTTGGAGTAGCACAGCCCAAAAAGCTTTATTCGGCTGCATATGTGGCAACCTCAGGAAAAGGGGGAGATGACTACAGAATGTTGACCGTGATTGCAGTACAAATTTTAACCACATTATTACATTTTGCACCTTTAAGGCCCCACTGCATGTTGTCCTGACCTCTCATACAAATTTATCCAAACCTTGCACTGTAAAAAAACACAAACATGTGTATAAAATGGCCTAATACAAAGAAAGCGTCTGTGTGTAAGAGATGGTTTTTGGATGATTTCAGAGGGTTTTATGGATGTAATTGTCACGGCGGGGTTGCATTGGTAATGCGCGGATCGTTTTCACAGGATGCAGAGGGAACTCCCGAGGCAGTGTCTAGGTAATATATTTATTTATTTTTAATAAATCAGGCAAAATATAAAAATGCAGGAAAATGAAAAACAAACACTTTTTTGATAAGCTAAGGATATAGCGAACAGGAAGACTTAGCATTGAATCAGGAATCAAATAGTATTCCCCTTGGTATACTATTTCTTGCATAGCCCAAACAAGACAGCCAGACTGAGTGTGGCGGTAAGCAGGACTAACTAGCTCTCTGATTAGTACCCAGGAGCAGGTAAGCATTCCGAACACTAATCAGAGGCAGGTGGAAATAATCAGCATGCATGGCAACCAAGAACACACAAACCGAAGGGTGCTGAGCATGTGTCTATTGTGTTGAAGTGTTGGACAAAATGTGAATGCTCATCCTGTGGGGATCTCGCCAAAGGGAGGCATAAATGTTGGGCCTGCAGGCAAAATTAGACGACATAATGTTTTAGTGTGAGCCCCTGCAACCTAATCCAGCTGTGTCTACTCAAACATTTATGCTGTGTTGTCCTGGCCAAGCTCCCCCAGGCGTGAAATGTCTAGACACCACATTCGGAGCCCTTCTCGGCGGTCAATTATTACAAAGATTGGAAAAACGCCTTCCTGCCGTGCACAGCGCTCTTCCAAACTTTCGTCTCAATTCTAAGAATTCCCTTCCATATTTTTTTGAGTTCAAGGCTTCAACTTCTGGATTTGCGAATCCATTACATATTCCAAAGCAGCTCATCTCCTCAGCTTTGTTCAGCCACACAGACCACCCCACAGGGAAAAAAGAAAAAAGGCAGATCCTACGAAGCTCACCTGCAGGTAGGCGATTTGACATTCTGCTCGCCTCAGAAGGAAGGGCATTGCTTCAATTCCAAAGAAGTTATTTTCCTTGTGTCAATGTGTCGTCCCTGAACCGAATCATCATCCCTCAAAAAGCTGGTTATTTACCAGGGTCACCGCCTTACTCAGACCTGATGGTGTTTTATTAACCTTTGCTGCCAAATCCAGCTAATGCAGGCGCTCTTCTGCACAGGAAAAAAAAACCATTTAATTTGTGCTTGTGGTCAGTCCCGTTTCTGATATGCTCTCCTCGATATTCCTTCGGGTGTCATCTGGGTGTTGGACGCATTGATCCGTCGTCGCCCTAAGAGGCTGCAGTTCCTGGTGGGCGGCGGCCATCAAACCGCAGCGGGCCACGGGGAGTGTTCAAGGACAATCGGTGCAAACAGACTCAGGAGTGCAATTGGTCTGAATTGGTGCGACTGTTTGGGCGGGGGTGTGTTTGTATTAGGGAGTGGAGTTTCTTCGTGGGCTGTGGGGTCGTCAGCGTCCGTGCAGACACACAAAAATGTGCAGTCCTGTTGTTATCATAATAGGGTATACCATATTTTTTGGACTATAAGGCGCATAAGAGTAAAATAATCCTTTCATTTTCTCAAAATCAACAGTACGCCTTGTAACCTAGTGCGCCTAATATATGGAATCAATTTGGTTGTGCTTACCGACCTCGAAGCTATTTTCTTTGGTATATGGTGTAATGATAAGTGGGACCAGTAGATGGCAGTCACACATAAGAAATATGTGTAAACTACAAGATGCCAGTAAACACCAAAAAATGTTAACTGTTCCATTGAGAATGAAGAAAATTACACACGGCGCTCAAAAAGCTATGAAGCCGCACCCTTACAACTACAGGAGCCAGATGTACTCTTCAACATACAAGTATTATGGTGTGTGTACAAGGACCCCAAATTGGCACCTATTAGCAGACATTTTATCGGGCGTTTTATGCAAAAGCAACTTTTCTTACCGTCTGGTACCTGCTGATGTGTATTTGGGATCTGTATAAGTCCTGACAATTTGTGCGGGTTGGCCTTTGTAGTCTGTGCCGACACCGTAGATGATAAGATTCTTCATTTTCTCTATCATCTTGTTATGGGACATTCATCCTCTGCTGTTTCCATTTCTTATATAAAGTAGTGTAAAGTTCTTACTTAATCTGGAAGCGCTAAAACATACGTAGTGAGTTTACATTATTCACCCAAGGAACTTTAATTATTGGAGAGTTCTAGTCGGACGGTTTTTCACGGAACACATTTCTGGCGTTGTTGTTGCATTGGTGAGCCACGGATGAGGAGATGCTGCTCCGTTACTGATTGAAGTAAAGTCTGAATGTCATTAAAACAGTTAGCTCCATCTTTTGACACTTCTTTCACTCCCGTCCTTGCACGCTACACCGCTACAACAAACATGACGGGGTGAAGATGCTGTCGAATTGGTAAAGAAATAAGACCGCCCACAAAACGGTGCATCCTGAAGAGAATGTCAGAAAGCGACTTGAAGACGATCTGTAAAACATCATCTACAACATTTTGACCAAACAACCACCATTGCATGTTAGGTAGACCACAAGGAGTCATAATATGACTCCTTTAATGCACCTTTTAGTCCGGTGCGCCCAATGGTCCAGAAAATACGGTACATTCAATGAAAGCTAACACTATCTAAATCATTATTATCAAAAACACCCAAAAGTGAACGCGTGTGTTACATACATGAGTAGTTACACTGTGAGAAGACGCCATATACTGCGTGAAATACACTAGAGAGTTAGCACCCTCTAGGTGTCTGTGTGAATGCTGCAAACAGCTCCTTTAATTTGAACGGGCCAGTCCAAGTATGGATGGAGAGTATTTTTGGTTGTTGTGATCAAAATAAAGCAGAAAAGATACATATTCTCTCTAGTTGATATCTAAAAAAAATTTGAGGCAAATTGTATGTTTCTCAACTGACATTATGTCTTGTGAAGATTCCATCTTGGATTTTTTTGTGCAGTTTTTATTATGTTCCAGTATCGTGCAACCTTAAGGCTTCCAGTAAATATCTCTAGTTAGCATTCAACCATAAATCATATTTTTCGGACCATAGGGCGCACCAGATCATAAGGCGCACTGCGGATGAGCAGGTCTATTCAAGTCTTTTTTCATGCAAAAGGGGCACCGGATTATAAGGCACATTAAAAGGTTCATATTAAATATTTTATGGGAAAAAAAAACATTAAAACAATCCAGCAGACATTGAAACAAATCAATTGAGGCTTTCAGTAAATGACTGTAGTTAGCATTCAACTATAAACCATATTTTCCGGACCATAAGGTGTAAAGTGCACTGCTGAAGAGCGGGTCTATTCAGGCCTATTTTCATACACAAGGCGCATTAAAACGGTCATATTATGATTGTTCTCTAAATGTAAAAGACTTTCTTGTGGTCTTCATGACATGTAATTGTTGTTTTATGGTCAAAATGTTGCATGGATGATGTTTTACAGACTGTCTTCAAGCTGCTCTCTTCAGGGTGCGCCATTTTGTGGGTGTTCTTATTTACGTGGCTCACCTTCGACAGCACCCTCACAGCAAGTCTACTGACGGATATACTCTAGAACTGCACGCTACCTTGTATTCATTTGTATAAAAGAAGCTTATTGACTACGGCATTGACTACAATGGCGGAGCAGCACAAACGTTCAGGACTTATGCAGATCCCAAATAAACATCAGCACGTACGAATAGGTAAGAAAAGTTGCAGAACGAAAACGCCAGATAATAAGTCTCCTAAAAGGTGCCATTTTGGGGGCCACACACCATAATACATTGAAGAACATTAAGCCTGAATACGATTTATGTTATGCTCCAAAAAATCTTTTTAGAGGTGCGGCTTCGTAGCTTACCATCGTCACACTAAAACATGTTGACAGATTTTTGAGCGCCGTATGTAATGTTCTTATGCTTTCAATGAAACATCAAAGTTTTGGGCTTGCTTGCTGACCTATACTTGCTAGCGTAATTTATTGAACAGGAGGCGTCAACCTGCAATACACATGGATCTCTTATGTATGATTGCCATCTACGGGTCACGCTTATGTACCAAAACAAATTGCTTCGATGTCGGTAAACATAACCGGATTTTTACGTACATTTGGCGTGCTGTTGATTTTTGAGAAAATTAAGGATTTTAGGCATGACTTATAGTCCAAAAAGTTTCCTAGTAATAAATTCCTTCACAATGTTGGAATTTTGAGGTTTCTGCTGTACATACTTAAACTTCAGATTGATTTATTATGATCCACATCACATAAAATGTCACATCTACAGAATCTGTAGCGCTGTATTTGTCAGGCTTGCTTGCCCCTGACAGTTTGACAAGGTTTAGGTTTTTCCTCTGCATTTGTCTGTGTGTGTAGTGTTTCCTGTAAGTGTTCTTATTTTGTTGGTTTCCTGTCTTTTTCCCTGATTGCTGTATTCCCCCTCAGCTGCGGCTGATTGGCGCCGGGCCACACCTGGTGTCAATCAGTCCGCTCCTATTTAGACCTGTCTTCTGTTGTGTTCGACCAGGCGTTCCTCTGCTGGGAATTTAAACTGCTGGTCTTCTCCCAAGTTCTTTTCGATGACACATAAGCTGATTCTCAATTAATCCCAGACAATGAGTAGGATATATGATATTTTATTCCAGAGCTCCGGGAGACCAATCTAGATACAAGCTCTCAATCGCATTACCCAAATTGATCTAAACATCTTACGGAAGCGCTGTCTTTTTTACTACGTTGCTCGCCCCCCACCCTCCAGAACGAATACACAAGCCTATTGTTCCTCCTCAACTGGGAACAGGATGAGATAAGAAGAAGAAATTCTTCTACTCCCTACATTTCTAAAGCTCCAAGGTTAACACACAATCTACTTGCAGACAAACAGAAAGAGAACAAATGGAAGAACACTAGCTGTTATGAAATATGGATATATGTAGATATCTATCTCTGTCACTTCCCATTCAGTCACTGCTGGATTATTGTATTGTCGATGTCACTCTTGTCGTTGCTACCTGTCGTGTCGTATCTTTGCAGCGTAGTGGTAAGCTATATTTCGTTAGCGGTTGTTAGCTTACTGCCTTTTGTTCCCTGCTTCCAAGTTTGTTTTTATATTACATGTACGACTTCTGTTTCCTGCACTATTCTTGCTAGCTTCCATGCTAAGTTTCTTTTTGTTTTCTAGCTCCCATGCTAGCTCCCTCAGTTTGTTATCCGCCCACGTGCGCACTTTTTGTTCGTACCCTTTGTTTATTTTTGTGTTAGTGTTTTAAATTAAATCATGTTTTCCTGCAAAATGCCTCCCTCCTTCTCTGCATTTTGGGGTTCGACAACAAGTAACTTTGACAGAATAATCCAGCAGTGACTGGATGGGAAGACAGGTCTAAATAGGAGCGGACTGATCGACACGCGCCAATCAGCTGCAGCTGAGAGGGAACACAGCACTCAAGGAGAAAGACAGGAAGCCAACAAAATAAGAGTTCTGACAGGAAACATTACACACACAGAGGAGACAAAGACAAATGCAGAGGAAAAAAATAAAATATAGTCAAACTGTCAGAGGCAAGCCTGACAGTATTGTTAAAAAAAAGAAAATTACATATAACACAACTTTGCGTGAATTATTTTTATCTGCGGCCCAATTTCACTTGATTTATTTACTTTTTTTCCACAGTTGTTAGCTATATATATGTATATGTATATATATATATTTTTTTTAGACGTTTGTCAAACAAAAGTGGGCGGGAAAAAAAAATCACATTTATTTTCTGTTTTGCCTGTTTTGTTGAGAGTTTACAACCTGGTGGATTGGAATAATGTAAAATGATATCAGAAATGACAGAAAAGCGCATTTGGGAATGTTAAAAGACAAAATGTAAAAGTTACTAAAGTAAAAGAACAAACATATTTGAAAAATAAATAGTGTCCCAAAACTGCCTTTTTGATGGTTTATGTACCCACATTCAGGTCTCCTGTCCAACCATCAAGCGTAAAATAACATAAGCCAGTTATTTTCATGTTCCTTTAAACAGGACTGTTAGAGGGCGATAAGTGTTTTTGTAATAACTTGACCCATACACCTGAGATTTGTTTGTTAAAAAGGGCGATAATATTTTGTTAAAAATTTCCCTGGTGTCTTTTCCAAAATAAATCTGATAAAAAGTAGCAAATCGGCGCTTAACACATCAGGGCAAAGAACAAAAGTTTTTCAAAGAACAACAGGGCTTCCAAGTTGACAAAATAGATACAATAATAATAATAATGTGACATGAATACGGAGGCGTCTGCGGGAAGACTGTGCCACCCTGACACTCAGCCAGTGTTTTGTCGAGTTGACATCAAAAGGTTTCAGGCGACAGCGTTTGTGCATGTTCGCTGGAGTATTATGACAGCTGCTGCTAATGTTCCGGAAGAATGTGGAAACATCAAGTAAGCCGTTGAGCGAGAACGGCGTTGGTGCATTAGTTTATCAATCTAGCTTTGGCAGTGAAGCGTTATTGCCATTCCACTACTTCCGGAAGGAATTATTGTCGACATTGCTAATTCTTAACATGTTTTGTGCTGTAGAATGAAACGCCTCGTTAAAAGTACATTTTACCAACAATAATAGTGAGTACGATAATGACAGTTGTAAACAAAACTCTTGTTAATTCCAATAATAAGTGGCTATGTATAATTTTAGTTAAAGTTTTTGTCGACATATTGTTTTCTGCCGTCAAGTTTTTAAAAATGCATCTTACACTATAGTAGGGTTGTACAGCATATTAGTAAAGTATAGTACCGCCATACTAATGAATCATACTTGGTACTATACGTCTCTAAAAAAGTACCGGTCCCCCAAACCTCTCCGCCTCCTGACGTCGTCTCGACATTGCTGATTTTACGAGCAGAGGAGCGTGTTCGGCAGTGCACACACACAAAGTTCTTACAAGCACACAGCGTGTATTATGTTTCTTACAAGTAGCATGTGGAAAGGGGCGTGGTCCACGCGTTCCCTGCAGGCGGGGCGTGTGCAAGGGCCGGCCATGAAGCAGCAGACAGGTGAGTAGATACCTCAGTTGGAACGAGTTATCTAATCACCTGTTTCCTTCATCAGCAGCGTTGGAAACCACGAGGGGGGCTGGCAAATGAGAGTGACGGCCAGACGAAGGAGCACGCTGACAAAACTTGCTTGCATGAGCTGAAAAGCTAAAAGAACTTTGTTCATTCTGCATATTGTAAAAACCTGAATTAAAAGATTGTAACCACTGCTCCAGGGTGTGGTTTTTCCTGTTAAGCAACAGAGGTTCCGGGTCGGAGACCTCCACAGTGGCGCCCAACAGAAAAAAATACAGAGAAGATGTCGGCACCAACCCCCATGGAAGCGCTTTTACAAGTGCTGGCTCAGGTGTCAGCGGCAAGTCAACAACAATCACAGCTACTAAAAACATTGATGGACTAAGCAGAAGCAATGGGAGGGATGTCGGCCAATGAAACGCTTGGTAGAGGAGGAG